>NC_041055.1:19216971-19410050 GCF_900634775.1 Gouania willdenowi
TTAAAACATTCTTGATCATACTGCATTAATATATGCCAATTTTAAACTTTCATGCAAAAAAGGGGATATCACAACTAAGTCAAAGTTGACATAACTGTATTTATTAAACAGTGAGTGGCTCAAACATAAAATTGTCAACAGAAAGTGCACGTTCTGTGCAAAATTGTCACAGAGACATTTCAAAACAAGACATTAGTGCAGGATGCAACTCACATGGCATTTCAAAACACAAAATTAAAGTGCACTTTTTGTACATAATGCCACTACAATATTTTAAAACAAATAGTGCCCTTTTGTGCATGTTGTCATTAAGATGACATTTCAAAACAACACTAAATTTAAGTGCACCTTTTGTGCATAATGCCACTAAGATATTTAAAAAAAAAAAAGAAAAAAAAAAGTCCGCGAGTTTAACGGTATGGTCATTTTCAACACCGCACAGACTACAAGCTGCGATATATCGAGTATATTCGATATATCGCCCAGCTCTAGTCTCAGATTACTTGGTTTAGTACTTCTCTTCTTGAAATCAATATTAGTGCTATTTTTCTATCTAAAGGTATGTGTGTAAAACATGTTGAATCAGTTTGTATTTTTCAAAGAAAACAAGTATCCACTTCATACCTGGTGTTGCTACTCTTTGTGCGATAGGCAGATAAATAAAGAAACAAAAAAACTACAAAAGCAACTTTATGCTGAACAAACAATTCAAATACTTCTCCCACATAACAAAAACTTGCAGATCTAGCTTTTCGTGTCCTAAGCCAAAGTATGTGTTGTGTTTTTTTAGCAGTTTACTGAGGTTTAAAAGCTTTTCATCAATCAGAACTGTCAGTGTTGTGAGTACATGTTTCTTTAAATGACCCCCATTGAGCGTGTGAAGCATGTACATGACTCAAGCTAACACTTTACCTCATTCTTGATCTCTAACGTTGTTTACTTCACCATGTACCAGTATCAGTCACGACGGGTGGGTGTGGTGGAGGACACAAGGGCAGGGAAAGGATTGTTGATCAGGAATCGGTATTTTAATGAGAAATACTAAAGAACCCAAAAATATAAAAAAAAAATTGGTAGATACGGGGGAACACTGGAGAGGAGAATGCCATGGGAAATGGGAGCAGGAATCTTAAAACAATATGACAATGAACCAGCGATCATTCTGGCTGTGTACGAAATCACATCCTAACTCATACTGAGTCTGACATCAAAATGAGTATGTAGTGCAATCACATTAGATAGTAGGGGTGGGGGAAAAATTCACAATTCTGTATCAATTCATAAACATCATAAATCAATTAAAACGATTATAATTTTTTTTTTTTTCAAGAAAAACTCAGTAGATTCAGTAGATCCGCTTAGTCTTTACTCAGGAAACACTGTAAACTGAACATACAAATACATCAAGTTCAAGTTCAAGTTTCTTTATTGTCAAATATGCCCCATGTTAAACATACAGCACAGATGAAATTGCAATCCCCCCCCAACCCCCAGTGCAAACCTGCAGTGCATAAAAAGAGCACTTAAAACACAAAAACACACAACAAACACACAAAAAAAACAACTAGCAATACTATACAACAAATAACTTAACTAAAGACATTCGGACAACAAATAACGAACAACAGACAATCGACAGACAAGGCACTTGTGAGTGTTCCACTATGAGGTAGAATGTGGATAAATTACTATGAGGTAGAATATAAATAAATTACAGTATTAATAATATAAACAGAGTGCAGATGAAGTTAAAAAAAGTGAGGTAGTGTGCAAATAGTACAAATAGCATAACAATACAATGACGGCTGTGCAGAGTTTAGGGTGCGTGAATTAGTGGAGCACGCGGGAGGTGGAGGGGGGTGATGCCAGGTCCTGTAGGGGCAGACTGTGGCAGGATGAAGGGGGGGGGGATGGGGGGGCAGAGGGGTGAAGGAGGGTAGAGAACTGAGGGCAGAGGGTGGAAGGAGGGGGATGGGGGCAGGGGCAGGAAAGGGAAAGGGGATGAGTGGACGAATGGGAGGGAGAGCAGGGAGGGAGTTGAGTCTCCTGACAGCCTGGTGGAATAAACTGTTCTTGAGCCTGCTCGTTCGAGCACGGAGACTCTGCAGTCTCCTGCCAGATGGCAGCAGGCTGAAGAGGCTGTAGGACGGGTGGGTGGGGTCACCTGCAATCCTGGTGGCTTTGCGGGTGAGACGTGAGTTGTAAATGTCCAGAAGGGGGGGAAGAGAGACACCAATGATCTTCTCAGCTATTCTCACGATGCGCTGCAGAGACTTACGGCAGGACACGGTGCAAGCGCCGTACCACACGGTGATGCAGCTGGACATGATGCTCTCAATGGTGCCACTGTAGAATGTGTGCATGATGGAGGATGGGGCTCTTGCTCTCCTCAGTTTGCGGAGGAAGTAAAGGCGCTGATTAGCTTTTTTGGCCAGTGATGCAGAGTTGAGGCACCAGGACAGGTCTTCGGAGATGTGCACACCCAGGAACTTGGTGCTGCTCACCCTCTCCACTGCAGCACCGTCGATGGTCAGAGGAGCATGCTGGGTGTGCGTTCTCCTGAAGTCCACAACAATCTCCTTCGTCTTCTCCACGTTCAGATGGAGATTATTGTCCTTGCACCACGAGGCCAGCCTGCTCACCTCACTCCTGTAGATTGACTCATCGTTGTTGTTGATGAGACCCACCACAGTCGTGTCGTTCGCGAACTTAACGAATATTAGTGTTCTCATAAATAAAAAACACCACTATACAAAAAGTCTGCTTGCTAATATCTACCGCGATCAGTGGTGATTTATATAACTTAACTTTCACAAACACAGTCTTAGATGTTGGTGTTATCAAACAGTACTCTTAAACATACCCACAAGCATACGTTTTTTCAAGCCGAAAATACGAGAACTTAGTTAGTAGAGACCAGTAGGCCATGGGCTTCCAAGATGATAACTTCCGACTACTACGGCAACAGTGTTAGGGCAAAACACACAAACTCACCCAGACCTTTACAGTCTATGACCATAGAATCTATGGCACGATCCCAACAACAGCGACCCCAACTTACAATGTATTACATAGACAGCACAAGGAGTATGTGTTTTATTTATTTAGCGTGAATAAATGTTACCTTTTGTCTTAAGTTTGCCTTTGTGTGATTACATCATTAGAATCAGTTTATTTAAAATGATCTTATACAAACTGTATTGTCTTGATGCCATAGTTTGCCTTAACACACTAAGCATTGTATCAATTTTTGAATCGAGAATCGGTTAAAACGAGAATTGATTTCGAATCGGGAGACATCCAAAGATTCACATCCCTATTAGATAGTATTGAAAAACTGAGTATGCGAGAAATACCCAGATGTTTGCTATATGTGGACATTTTTAAAGTATAATGAACCACCCCATGATGCATGGCGAGGTGAACATAAAATCGTCCTTGGACCGGCTTCAAGCTAAAAAGCAAACGTCCCTGTTTTAAAACAAAAATGTCTCTTCCATTAGTTTTTTTTGTAAATAGGGCTCGTGTTTTGAAGTTAACTGGAAGTTATGGATCAAATGACTCCATGTTTATATTCTACTTGGTCACTTTGTCGCTTTCAGAACTTTCAAAGGTGGAGAATTAACAGATATTTAGCCTCAGTGTGCTTCAGGTTTTTGTTGTTGTAGGTTTGAAATGCATCTTAGAAACTTGGAAGTATACAGTACTTCAGTGGGATTGGTCACCATCCTAATCTTACTAATAGTATATAGTAGACAGTATATACTCATTGAGTATGTGGTGTGAAGAACGTTAGTATGCGATTTTATACACAGCCAGTGTTCAAACACTCAGCTAAATCGTGAGGGAGAGCAGGAATACCTGGGAACGCAAAAACTTACAAGAATCAAAACAACAACTAAAGTCAGATAAATACAGTAAACTAATATTTACTGAAAATATATAATTAAAATAGGACCCCAAAGGCTAAACAAAAACAAACTAACAATCATGACCCTATCATTACTGTTCAGTCATTCTAAGCAGCACAAAATAATGATAGAATCCTGTTGGAACGCATGAAATGATGCATAAATTAGGGTGAGAGTTTCACGATCCCCAGTTTGCTTAGCAGGTAGCTAGCTATTAGCATAGCAACCCTGATAGGAGCTCTAGCTGCCTTCCAGCACAGCTCATATCTAACAATGTCTTTTAAAAAATAGAATTGTAATAGATAAAATGCTATATAGACACACCTCATCCTATGTTGTATTGTTTTAGGGTTTATTAATTAATTAATTCATTTATTTTGTCTGGTTAGTAGCTAGCTGTTGACAGCCATGAGTGACGAGCTGTGTTTTTCATCTGCACAGCAGTTTAAACATGACGTCTGACGAATACTTATAAGTTCTTATGGCAGCAAATATGTAGTATATATTCTGCATATGTAAATGTTCTTATATTACGGTATATATCAGCCTGTTTATTGGTTATCGGCAGATACATTGTCAGTATCGGCATCAGCTCTAAAACCGCATATCATTCTGGCTCTACTTTAAAGCCATGTTGGTGATGTATAGAAAAGGAAAAATCACTGTCCAACTATTAATGCATCAGACTCAGTAATGGTGTCTTATTCTGCATCAGTACTTCACAATGTTGGAGATCAGACAATAATTTAGCTTGTGATGAAAATCATGAAAAAGCCTATAATAAACGAACAAAGCAAATTGTTTACTTTTCTGCACAGAATATATCTTTCACATTGCTGTGCAGTCAAATGGAAATTCATATTACGGATGAAGGATGAGCAAAAACCTGTCCTAACTCATGCTTTACGCTAATGTACATGTTTCTGATTGTTTATGGTTTCAGATCGCCTGTTCTACATCTACACATCGGGAACCACTGGAATGCCTAAAGCTGCGATTGTTGTGCACAGCAGGTAGGAAGGCTGACACACACACACACACACACACACACACACACACACACACACTGATTGTCTTTGTTGATCCTGGAACTCCAGTGTTGCTTGACGTGTCAGACAAGAATAAACTGAACACATTTGTTTATGTAGGACTTTCTCATCACTAGTCTCATCAATCCACATCCTGTTTTTCAGGTACTACCGCATGGCAGCTTTGGTTTTCTACGGTTTTAGAATGACGTCTGACGACGTTTTGTATGACTGCCTTCCGCTCTACCACTCTGCAGGTATGTGAGATGAAAGATAAGGGCTATAAGGTTTCTATAGCTCCAGTTTCCTTTTGTTCAGGTGTGACCAGCTTGATACGTGCTGATTTGGACAAAAGAACAAATCCTTATGTTTTCTTCTTGAGAAATGTGATATCGCTAAAAATAAGATGGAAGCAAACAGGTTATGTTAGAAGTACCTGAGAATTCAATTTTCAAAATAACTAACATTTATATTTCTTGAAATTTCATGTATTACTGCGGAAAATGCCCAGCATAGGTTAAGTTTCTGCTTTTTAAAACAGGGTTTGACTTTAACTGTAATTTATGACAGCGTATTAGGGCCACATCAAAATAAAAAGTAGTTTTTAGTGTGTGTGTGTGACGGACAATGGCTTATGCATATACTGAACAAATGGCGGCGACCCCAAACAGAGATCCCAGTTTTCCTCTTCTTTTCTTTTTATTTTTCTTCCTTGTGGATCGGTCGGAGGGGAGGGGTTATAGCATTTGCCTATACTGCCTATTGGGCGAGCCGGCTCTTTTCTGCTCGTCCAACTAAGCTTTGCTTTTTTTTTTTTTTTTTGTGTATCTCAAAATAAATAACAAACACTCGGTGTAAGAAGAAGCCGATGAAGCTATTCTGGCCGAATAGGGCGGGGCTGAGTTCAGCTCATCTTCCCACCACAACACAAACTCTGCAGAATTTGAATGTGACCTGACCAAGGTCATCGTCTGACAGTCGCTGTTTTTAGCTGAGTTCATTCATTCCTACACACATTCACAGGGCCGCTTATTATTATTAATGTTCAATACAATCATTTATTTTTCATTATTATTGTGTATTATTCTAATGACAATTTTACATAAAAGAGAACAAAAAAAAAATCCTCTTTTTTTTGCAGGAAACATGGTGGGAGTGGGTCAGTGCATCATCCACGGGATGACTGTGGTCATCCGAAAGAAGTTTTCTGCCTCTCGATTTTGGGACGACTGCGTCAAATACAACTGCACTGTAAGCACAATGTAGACGCCGTGTTCCTGCTTCAGATGTTTGTCCTTGCCATCCCCTTTATGTAACGTGTTGTTGGCACAGCTGAGTTAGTGAAATAACCTTTGTCGTCTTATCTCTCTCAGATTGTGCAGTACATCGGTGAGATCTGCCGTTATCTGCTCAACCAGCCGTTTCGAGACACGGAGCGACAGCATCGGGTGCGAATGGCGCTCGGCAACGGCCTGCGCCAGTCCATATGGGAGGAGTTCATGAACCGCTTCAATATCCCACAGATAGCGGAGTTTTATGGAGCCACAGAGTGCAACTGCAGCCTGGGCAACTTTGATAGCAAGGTTCAGATTTTTCACACTTTGTCACTTTGAACTCAGAAACACTCCTTAGTTAGACAATGTTTGTTTGGTGCTTTCACAGAATCCTCCTCTCAATGTTTTTATGATCTCAGCTTTAATAACTTCTGAATAATACATGCACAAATCGCTACTGTTGGATGCTAACACCCTCTCCTGCCTTAGGTTGGAGCATGTGGCTTCAGCAGTCAGATCCTTCCCTCTTTCTACCCCATCAAACTGGTCAGGGTAGATGAGGAGACCATGGAGCTCATTCGGGGCCCTGATGGAGTCTGCATACCCTGTAAACCTGGTGGGTTTTCCATTTATAGTGTTACTATAACAGGTTCACTGGTTCAGAGTGTTGAGTATATGATGCAGAATGACCAGGCAAGAAATGGGGAGCTTTTCTTACAAAAAAAATGATTATCCTGATCTAAGGGCCACATTATCAACATTCATGTCAGCATTTAGAATAATGACCTATCAGCATTAATACCATAGACTGTAAAAATAATGGACAGGACAATCTCCCCGGGGGAGTAATGCTTTTATGTTTAGAGCTCCCCCTGCTGACTGGCTGCAGTATAGGTCATAAACCCTGCCTCCTCAATGATAATGGATGGGATGTGGGTCTAAATGTAAAGTAACAGTAAAAGTAAAGTAGCACATAATTTTTTTCCAAACCTAAACTCTGCTGTGATTATTAGTTATTATCACCCTACATTGTGTTCAAATGTTCATTTTTTTGTGAAGTTTGTTTTAAATAAGTTAATTGAGTTTGAAAAACGGAATTTTACGTCATATATGATGATAATTGACAGCCGCTGATCTTGCGTCGCTCTCTTCGTGAATAGCAGTTACGTCGTGAAGGAAAGCCGAGACGCCATTTAACTACCGTAGATATTTGAGTTGAAATAAGTTGTGGTTTTGTACTAACATCTATGATCTAAACAAGCCGTTGGTAGAATTTCCAGCGGGAAAGATACTTATGTTACTTATGCTAAATGGGCGGGGCATGTTATCAGGGCTCTTCCCACCGGACCCTACTGCGCAGACTCTGGCTCCAAGTGACATCAAATTTGCAAGTTGGCACCGCCCCTAAGTGCCGTATTTTGACTTCACGAACATAGAGTGGGAACAGCTACAGTGCATGCTTACTGATTAATATAAGGAAGAAAAAAGTGTTTCTTTGGCTTTCTGTTATTTTGTGTTCTTTTGTTATTTAGTGTTTTTCTATCATTTCTATGTTTTGTACATTTTTCTTCTTGTTTCATGTGCTTTTCTGTCATTTTTGTATATTCTTGTTGTTTTCTGTGTTTTTGAAGCCGTTTTGCCCATATTTGTTGTCGTTTTGTAGATTTTCATGTCATTGTGTATATATTTATGAGTCATTTTATCTGTCTTTTGAGTCATGTTTACATATTTCTGTTCTAATTTCGTATATTTTTCAGTTATTTTGTTTTGTCATGTGTTTTTGCAGTCATTTTGTGTTTTTTTGTCCTTTTTGTGTTTTTCCTGTACTTTCGTCTGTTTCTAAAGTCATGTAATGTTTTCAGTGATTTATATGTAGGCATCTTGTGTGTTTTTGGAGTAACTTTGCATATTTTTGTTGTCTATTTAGTGGTGTTGTTTGTGCAGTTGTCCATGTCTGGACTAAATTATTTGCCTATTTCATAAAAATACTTATTTGCGGGTGCAAAATAAAACAGCGTGTGCAATTTCCCTGGTTTAATTCTATGGGACATGAACATGATAAATGTTTGTTGTTTTTTTACAAATGTTTATATATTTTTTTGTTTAGTGTATCTTTCTGTAATGTATGTTTTTTGTTGTGTTTTTGTGCATTTTTTGTATAATTATAGTTTTTTGTTGCCATTGTAGTGTGATTCTGGAGTCATTTTGTGTAATTTTGTTCATTTGTTATTTTGTGTATTTTTTGTATAAATATTTAGTTTTGTGCATTTCTGTTGTCATTTTAGTGTATTTTTTGTACAAGTATTTAGTTTAGTGTATTTTGAGTCATTTTCATCTACATTATGAAGTGTGTAAGCCAAAATGAGATACAACATGATGCGCTTTTATTTTCTAAAACAACAAATCTGATAACTCTTTCTTCTCACTTATTATCCATCTTCTCTGCTCTAGGTGAACCCGGGCAGCTTGTTGGCAAGATTATCCAGAACGACCCCCTCCGCAGATTTGATGGCTACGTCAACCAATCAGCAACTAGCAAGAAAATTGCCCAAAGTGTTTTCAAGAAAGGAGACAGTGCCTATCTTTCAGGTTATTCCTAATCTCACACAAACAACAGGTCACACATAATAATCTGATTGACAGTGAATATAAAATTCCTTATTCATGTCCAGGTGACGTGTTGATCATGGATAAGTACGGCCACATGTACTTTAAAGATCGGACTGGGGACACTTTTCGCTGGAAAGGAGAGAACGTCTCAACCACAGAGGTGGAAGGAACGCTCAGCAGGCTGCTGGAGATGAAGGACGTTGTTGTGTATGGAGTGGAAGTTCCAGGTAATTTAATGTGTATAGATTAGCATCAATACATGAGATTACAGCAGTGTGTGTGTGAAATAATAGTGCAGTGAGATTAATGCTTGGAAAACCAGTAAAGTCACTGGTGCTCAGTGCCAAATAGTAACGGATTATAAGTACTCATGTTACTGTAATTGCGTTTATGGGTTTTTGTACTTTTTTGAGTATATTTTTGAATCAGTAATTTAACTTTAAGTTTAAGTACATTTTAAAAGAAGTAGAGTAATTTCTTACATTTCCACACTCAACCGTTGAGTAAATTATTATTTGTTTGTTTTAAAATGATCAACAAACATTGTGAAACGACACAAAATGAAAAACAAAAAACAAAAATTAAATGCATCACATCATAGCCGACCAGTCAGATTAAACGTAATGCACAACATCAAAACAGCATTGAATGCTGGTCATTTTCTCAGTTTTTTTTTATTTTGAATTGAATTCATTGGTGTTGTTTTTTTTTTTTTTTTTAAAAGAAAAGATGTGCACATTTTGACTAACCTTTTTTATTAAACAGATGCCATTGTGGAAAATAAATTAAGCTGCAATTGTGCAAGATTTCATCTCTTTTTTAGTTTATACATGAGATGTTTACTGTATTAAAGGGAACCGTGGCAAGATTTATTACCAACAATAAATGTGTGAAGTGAAAGTAACTCTTAACGTTTACTAGAGCTGGGCAATATATCGTGATTTAAGATATATCAAGTTTTATATTTATATAACTTAACTTAAACTTCACCCAGAATTCTCTCCGGTAAGACTTTATTTAGTTTAAAAATATCGAGATTTATATCGTATATTGCCATTTTGAGGTAAAACAATGAGATATGAGTTTTGGTCCCTATCGCCCATCCCTAACTTTTACTTTGAGGACTATTTAATTGAACTACTTTTTACGTGTACTTGAGCATTTTATGTAGGACTTACTTGTACTTGTGTTTGAGTACGATTTCAATCAAGTAACAGTACCGGTACTTATAGGATATATCAGTATTCTTTACACCTCTACAAACCCATTAGTGTCTGAACCATATGTTTCTTATACTTTGTTTCTGTCTGTGTGCACAGGAGCAGAAGGAAAAGCTGGAATGGCTGCTATCGCTGATCCGTCTCACTCCAGTGACCTTGAGAAGTTTGTGAAGGACATGGAGAAGGCTCTTCCTCCCTACGCCAGACCAGTCTTCCTCCGTTTCCTCCCAGAAGTCGACAAAACAGGTACAAAGCTGGTGTTTTCCTTCCCTTAAAGGAAGTAAATAAATAAAGACACACACCAGAGAAGATTATAAATTGAAGGTTTAGGAAATGGAATCAATGGTAAAGTGTCCTTTTTCTTCATTTCAGGAACGTTTAAGTTCCAGAAGACCGATCTGCGTCGAGACGGCTTCGACCCGTCGGTTGTGTCAGACAGACTCTACTTCCGGGATCCCAGCAAAGGGCGCTACGTGCAGCTGAACGGGGAATTGTATCACTCCATACTGTCAGGACAACAAAAATTGTGATGAGCTCTACACAACACGTGTCCATGTAGAAAACATACACTTTGAATAAAAGCAAAAAAAAAGGAAAGAGGCAATGACGTTGGTTGACCAGGATAGCAGATCATTCCTTTTTACTTCATACATCAATGCGATTTAATAAACACACACACATACATGCATTTATTTCTATTCTAATCCCTGCACGCTACACTCCATCCATAGAGCTCCACTGTAAGTTCTCTGGCTACCTCAGTGGACACAAAGATAAATGGTAACATGAACCCACACACACTCCTGCTCAGCACACCGATCCATTCACTGCGGTCCATTAACCTGAGCAGTTTGGTGACTGATGAAGGACTAAAAGCTGCCTGACGCTTGAAAGTCGTGATAAAAACAAACTATAAGGGAAGCTAATGAAGGACGAACGCAGAGTTTTGTACGTTAATCATGTGCTACAACAGAACACTCAGCACGGACCTAAACTATTCATTGGTTTGTTGTGTTGTTAATGTTTGTGTGATTGGTTTGGTGTCACCTGAAGCCAGTAGTGACCCACCTGAAGGGAAAAACACATGGAAGAAATGCAATAATCACCCACGACACATTTTCACACAGCTTTGAGTTGACGTTTTTATTTTTTGCATCAAACCAAATATATTTAATTTCTAGTGTTGTATGTAATTTTGAGTAATGTGTATCCAAATCCACTACAGTCGCGCTGCAGCATGCAGGTTAGTGTATCGTCAAACTGCTGGTACGTCTATAACATCTCCACCAACTGGACTTGTTGTTCATACACTGAGCTGTTTTTCCTTCTATACGATGACTGATGATGATGAAGAAAGGGCACTGATATACAGCAAAGACTTTGTTTCTGACGTGAACCTGGTGCTAAAGAGGGCTGAAAGATCCAAAGATTCTGAAGATGGGATTGGGAACATTTGACCTGAAGGGATTGCCTTTAAATGTGTGCAGAATGAAGGGAATACACACGTTTGTTTGCAGTAGTTGTCAGAGGTCGTAGCAGCATGAATGAGCTTCATGGAGCCCAAGCAGAGCACCGTGCCTTACTGTGAGATCACATCCCTCATGCACAGGCCCCAGTCCACACACACGTGCACACACACTCACACACGTGCACGCACACACGACATTCCACAGGATTCCCTCTATGTATCCAATTCAGCTTCAACCTCCTGTGATGCCTATGGTTTAGGTTTCTAATCATAACCTGTCAAATAATACCAAGCTAATCCATGCTAACGGCTTCATAGTTCAATCATCTGCTTTATGTAGTTCAAACTGTAACTTAGATTGGTTTATATTTTCCTTATTTGGCGTGTCTTTAATCTTTATCCGTCTTACCATTTTCCTCACACTTTTACTTTAAGCCTTTATTGTATTTCTGCCAACAATTGGCTCTCCTTTGGGTGCTTAGCCTCCGCTATAGCCGTGTCATTTAAACAGGATTTAATAATAGTGATCAACAATCTGCTGTGATGTAGATGATGATGTCTACTGTAACATGTACACAGCGTGCATCCATCTTTTGAAACCTTGTAATTGTTCCAGCGAGATTGATTTTGTCGTCTTTCTGAATAGTAATGTGAAGTTGAGGTTTCGTTTATTCAGACATTTTTTCAGGAAATTCTTTGAAACACAACACCTGAAAAACCTCGTCTGAATAAACGACTCCTCAACTTTTGATCCGTTTCTTGAAGTAACTGAGTAGACTCACTACACCCTCTTGTGGTACAAAGGTGCATTGCACAGCACACCAGGCCTAGCTTCTGCATAGTCATCATTCGCTGCTGTATCTACTTCGATCGTCCATTCCTGTCTTTGTTAGCAAGGTCCAGCAGTGTCAAATCTAAATAGTATCCGATGATGTTACTGTGTTGAACGTTTTCCTTACACATCTAAAACCTCCCACAATGAGCTGATGCTGCTGCTTGATTGATTGAAAGCCTGGCTGTAGTCAAAGGCATGTTGTCGATGACGCTTCTTTAATTTATACATTGCACTCTGACCGTCAATGATGTCCTCACCTGTGGTTTCTCTGTTTTTTTTGTTTTTATTTAAGGGGAAAAATACCAACGAAACCGTTGAACGGGACTTGAGTTAATTCCCTTTTTCCTCCGTCGCGCTCTCATTTTATCCAACCGTATATATGGTTAAGAGGAGTGTGACGATGTTCTCATGAATGTCTGAGAAAAAAAACTCACATCTGGGTGACTGATGACGTTGATGTAAAGTGAAGCGTGGTTGCATCTGGCTGTTTTGACGCTTCTAAAACTCTGACTACCAGGGGGCGTGTGACAACAGCTGTACTGCAGAGCACTCTGAAGACCTTTTTTTTGTCATCTTTTCAAAATGAGTTTAGATTATTTTGAGAATTACACTTGATTGTTTTTTATATATATATATATATACTTGTTTGATTTATGTTTTATTAATATGACGTGTGTGGTTTGAATGAAAGACAATCCAATGGTTTGTTTTTGCTCTTCTTTAAAGCCAAATAATGGCTTTGAGTTCAGTAGAGAAGAATGATCGTGGCCTGTTTATTTTCATCGCTCGCTATTCATATTGTGGGAAAGTAAAAGGGAGTCAAAATGGAAAAATTGAATCTCCAAACGACATAATTTTTCAAAGCTCTACCAACAAATAATTTGATCGATAAAGCTGGTGTTTTAAATATTTGAAAACCAAATTCTTATTGTTTATAGTCAGTTAATTTTGTGTTATTCAGTGTATCCGACCGATCAAATATGTACCTCTGATTATATTAGAACACTGACCTTTGTGGAATGGTTTATTTACCAATATTTTTGTGTGAGAAGGTGTCCGTTAAACTCAATGTGAGCATAAAAGAACATTTAAAATCATCACTGTAGTATAAATTCTGGTTCCCCTGAGTCGTCTCGTCTTTGATCAAAAGTTGTCTCTTTGCTTTTTGCACTCCTTGTTCTCATTTTTCTTTTTTTTTTTATTTCTTTTTTTTTTTTTTTGTTGTTTGTGTGATATGTGTTTATGGCCATCATTTAATTCCATTTTACAGTCTGGCTGCACAGAAAGAAGCTCCTAAACTCTGCAGAGTGTAGATGGAGGTCTGTGAGGTGTGGAACACGCGCACACTGATGTTCTCTTGTCTACTGAAGGTTGTTTGTCATTGTGTTAAGAAAATGAGATAAAGACTGTGCTGTGAATGGAAAATTCTTCTTAATAAAAAAAAAAACCTATTTAAATTGTTCACCTGACTGATTATACGCTTTCCATTCCTTCATTAATGCCTATTCAGGTTTCTGTATAACATGCTAAATCAAATAGTTCCTCATTATAAATTGTCGTCCATTACTTCTTTGATGAAAAGCGAATTTAAACTAAAAGATGCTTAGTTGATCAGATGAGAGAATATAAAGCTTGAATTTGAAGCCCATGTGAAATCAATTCTCCTTTTAAACCATGGGGTGTCACACTTTATTTGGCTCAGGGGCCAAACACGGGGCCACAGATTTTAGGTGGACAATAAGAACAAGAATAAGAGTAAATGATTTATACTGTACACTAAGGCAGGAGTTCTCAACCTTCGGGTCAAGACCACATTTGGAGTCACAAGACACTGGGAGGGATTCACCAGATGCCTTCAAGGAACTAAGACTATTTTTTTGAACAATTTGAGTCCATTTATTGCTTGTTTTAACCATTTTTTCTGCAGCTATACCAAAATTGCCATATTTTAAACCTATTTTCATCACTTTTTCTTGCCATGTTTGTGCTCTTTTGAATGCATTTTTGCAACATCCCATTTCTGCCACTTTTCCCATACATTTTCAATGTCTTTTCTGCTCATTCTTTACACTTTCATGTCATTTTCAGTCATTTATAAACCTTTTCCACCTAATGTCACATATGTTGACCCGTTATTGTCACTTTTAACCTTTTTTCACCATATTTCATGCTTCTTTTTTTGCCAATTTAACCACATTCATGATTTGTCATGCCCATTATTTGCCAGTTTAAACTACCAGTAATTATTCCTATTTTTTAAATTACACTACACCAACCTCCCTCCTCCATTTTTGCCACTTTTACTCCATAAAGGACAATTTGAACCCTTTTTACTACTTTTTCTGTCCATTTTTGGCCACTGTAATTTGAAACTTTTAGCCAATTTTTGTGGTTTTTAAAATTCCATTTCACCAGTTTTTCCACTATTTTTAGTCACTTTTAACCCATTTTATTTCAGATTAAATCAAAGATTTACATCTTTGAGATAACTTTATACTATGGCCCAAGAAATAATACACTTCCTGGATATTATTCAGATAAATGTGGTTATCACAGGTTCATATGGACCATCATTGTGTTGACTTTATAGATGGGCTCCAAAAAGCTCTCCCCTTTATTCCCCCTTATAGATGACCCTGTCTCCACATGACTGTTCTTCAATGTTCATGTCTGTGTTCAACCACCTTCAGGTACATTGGGGTACCCCGGTCTCTCTTGAACCTTTATTTTGTGGGTTGCGGGCTGAAAGGGTTTAGAACCACTGCACTCAGGCACCCACAATATCTCTCCCTGCAGGATTTTTGCTTCAAAATTCAGTTTTTGTGTACTTTAGAGGAACTTTGTGGTCATCTTGGAAGTTCTTTTGACATTTTGCAGATTTAAAAAAAAAAAAAAACCCCACTGCAGTCATGTGTGTTAGAAAGGAAGAAAAATTGCAAACCCCTGCAAATATTGTGGCGTTTCATTCCACTTGTGACTGGAACACTCAGCCATCTACAACTTATTTATTTTATAATTTACACAATAAATCATGTTGTTTCATTCAATTTTAATTTTCTCCTGGGGTCCACATTGGATGCTCACAGGGCCAGATTTTTCCCATGGGCCTCGAGTTTGATACGTGTTTTAAACAATTGATTTATTACATAATGTCACTGAATTTAAATATCTATTTTTTTTTTTTCTTTTCTTGTCATTTGATTGGACATCATTATCTTCAAAGTGTTCTTATCAGTCTGCTGCTTGTGGCAAGGCATGAATCAGTTCAGTATCAAAGCAGATGCAGGAAGTGCATGAGATCAAAGGACTTCGACGATGAAATTTAATTTGTAAAAAATAGACAAATAGTATTTTTATAACTGCAGATGGGACCCATGTATGTGATGGGTTTTAAACCCAAACACATGTAATAGGGCGGAATATGTGGCATTTTAGAGTGACTCGCTGTTTCTTTTGATGAGTTTTGGCATCTTTGATCCTCAGTGCAGAGGTTACAAGATCGTTTGTGTTTTCACCACGAGCATTTTGATTGGTTCAGGATGTTTTCATTGGTCTGAAGGTTGTGATAGAGAAGAATGAGATTATGTGTCATGTGCCCAATGTGCACAGAGCCTGGCTTAGTGTTGTCTGTGCATGAGAAACATCTGGATGATAATTAGACATCCCTGATCTAACACGCTGTTATAGGTTTGTTTTTCCAAAAAGAAAAATCTGTATTTTAACTATTTTTTGATTGACTTTAGTGTGTTCCTCATGAAGGGAAGTGCAGAAGTGACTTTACGGTCACAGCTGATTTCCTCCTGATGTGTGAGCGTCTTGTGATGATGAATCTCAGCTGATGTCACAGTGCTCTATAGTAGCCTAAACCTGTGAGCTTGTTTTGGAGTCACACACTTCCAACACTTGGCCACTGTTCCCAAACGCTGAGAGCTGATTGGCTGTCAGCCCGGTGGGTGGACCAGCAGTAAAAGTAAACACAGCAGCACACGCTAACACAGTCTGCTGACTGTGCACTGTTCACTTTGGGTTTTGAGACCCAGCACTAAACACTAAACTACACTGTCAGTCCTTTAACATATACAGTCATGAGGGCTGCTGTCGTTGCCATGGTGATGTTGCTCACATCAGTCGTTGATGCAGATGTGAAGCCGCAGAAGGACTTCAACCTCCAGAGGGTAAGATGGACATCTATACTCTTGTGTTTATGAAGTGATTTCAAGTTTAAAGTAATGTAACGATAAATAAATTGTCTGCTTTATTACTTTCATCATAAAGGTAAGTATGAGGTCACGCTTCTATTCACTGTTGTAAATATGTGACAGCGTGCGGCCTTGAAAAGAGGACCTTCATTTGTTTGCTGTAGTTTATTTACAGTAGGAGTGACTTGTCATTTCTGATACTCTACGCCACATGTGTCAAACTCAAGGCCCGGGGGCCAAATCCGGCCCTTAAAGGCATCCAATTCGGCCCACAGAAGAAAGTAAAACAAGAATCATTGTGTAGATTACCAAATAATCAAGTTGTAGATGCATCAATGTCAACATTTTATTGAAACTCTACAATATTTTTAGGGGCCTGAATTTTTCCTTTGTTAGTATCACATGAAATAATTCTCAAATTTTCCACAAATCCTGCACTTCCTCACAAACAATTCATCAAAAATTCAATTAAATTTCACAAAAAAAAAAAAAAATAACAGTAGCAAAATCAATATATATATATATATATATATATATATATATATATATATATATATATTATGAATTTAGCTGATATAAACTAGGACAAAATGAGGCAAATAATTAGCTTTTTTTTCCATTACCTAAAATCTGCTGCCCACTTGAGATCAAACTGGTCCGTATTTGGCCCCTGAACTAAAATGAGTTACACTTAATCTGTCTGTTTATTGGAATCTGCGCCTGAGTATAGCAGTAATGTTACAATCTGATAAATAAGTCAGATTTTCACTGGATGACAGTTTCCTTCACTAATACAAACCTGAGCCAAACACAGAACAACTGTAATTTGCCTTTTTTCTGTTATTAGCTCTGCTGTGCTAATAATCACAGCAGTTATTTCTCAAACAATATATAATAACCTAATGTTCTATTTTAGGTTTTTACATAGTTGAACAGTAGTCAAAGTTATGTTTTATTGTAAGTACACTAATAACCAGGGCTTTTATTTTGAAAAGCTAAAAATGTTAGTGTTCAATGTGCAGTACCAGTGGTTTCCAAACTCATTTTGCAAGAATAAAACCCATTTATGACAATAAACAACTGTAGGTGTAATAATAGGTTAATGCAGAATTTTTCTTGTCAACTTGTGACCCCATTTTTCTATCACAAAATTCTGGTGACCTCCGGAGACTTTTTTTTTTTCTCTAAAATTCGTTTTTTGATTGTTATAATGTGTCACAAATACAGAGTAGGTCAGTATTAGTGCACAAAGGTGCGTCAGCTCAGATATTTTTATGCTTCATTTTTATCTTAACTAGATTTATATTTGAGAAAGTGAAAGTATAGAAATACAGTCGTTTGAGAATGCGTGTGGTGTTTTAATTTGAAAAAGTGTAATCATTATTTAAGCTCTATTAGCTTTCTTTCTCTTCCTTATATTTATCTATGTGATATTATGTAGTGTTTTTTAAGTGTGCAAAAATAGATTTTAATATATATATATATATATATATATATATATATGAATTATATTTATATATATGAATTATATTTATATTATTTAAATAAAAAAACAGTAATTTTTAAAAATATTATTGGACATTTCAGGCGACCTCACATGGGGTCATGACCCCAAGGTTGAAAAACCCTGGTTTAATAACACGATATAATAGATTAATAGTTCTTTATTAATTTTCTAATTTATTATGTATCACACAGGAAGTTGCACCCATAATTATTATTAAGTATTATATTATTGAGTATTAGCACAAGGAATGAGGTGATACTTAAGTGTAAAGTGGAACAAAAAATGATGTTATAAATCCCATGTCCTTGTCCTTACACGACTGCTTTTTGTTAATTGTGTAGTGCAGTGTGTTGTGGGGAAATGCAAACAGGAAGTTGAATGTTTGTGTGTAGTTTACAGGGAGGTGGTACCGTGTGGGCCTCGCCTATGACTCCCCAAGCTTCGCCCCGTTCAGAGACAAAGTGAGGGTCTCACAGGGCCTCATCGCTGCTCTGGCAAACGGCAACGTCAACCTCACCATGTGGGATGCAACGTGAGTCTGTGTGTGTGCAACTTATTAGATTTATCAGGGGATGGGCAACTTTTATCACAGCAGGGGCCACAAAAATGTGTTTATCTGACCCGAGGGCCACACTATCATCAGTTATAAGTGTTAATACAGAAAAGAAAAAAAGGGTTTGGTCTGATTTTGTTGTTTTGTTTTTTGTTTTTTTTTTCATTTTGTGTTTGTTTTGTGTCATATGAGTCATTTTTTTGGCAACACTTTAGATTAGGGAACACCTATTAACCATGAATTAGTTGCTTTCTAGCATTAGCAACATATTGGCTCTTAATTATTCTTTTTTACTATTATTATTCTTTATTTATGAGTTTTCATAGTTTTAAACAATAACGCAATGTTAGGAAGCAAAAGCTCCCTCACAACTAAAATGTTGAATATTTGTTAAATGTAGATTTCAAACATGTATTTAATTTGTTTTGCAAGTAAGAAATTGTGTTCAATATATTTTGTAAAATTCTTGTTTTATTACAATTATGAAGGGTTCAGTTTTGGTTAAAGAAATGAGAGGCATTGATTGAGGAGGCGGAGCCTCGGGCCTATAAAAGCAGGAAATGAAGGTGAGGAGAAAGAACAAGCCAAGATGGCTCCTGCAGCACACATGGACAGGGAAATGTCTGAGCAGGTCTGAATTGAACCCCTTGATGGAGTATTTGTTTTTGATGATTCTCTCCTTGTTTTTCCTGTTGTTTTTCCTATTGTCCTGCATTAGAGAGCAGGGAGTGACCTAATAATAATCATTATAATAATATTACCAAGTTTCTTATTTAATTAGTCCAAACAGGCTTGGGTGTTATGGTTAACCCTAACACTAACCCTAGCATATTCATACTCAACAACTTCCTTACTTACTACTAATAAGTAATCATTCTGAGGTTATTGAGGCAGAGCTGCCAAGCCTCACCCTTTGAGTGTGACAGTTGCGCAATTTGACCCATTCTCACACCACATGCCACACTTGACATTTCTCACCTTTATATTTCCCCATTCAATACTAATATAATAATAATAATAATAATAATAATAAACTTTGGTCCTCGCAACATGCCGTAGTTCGAAAGATAACCAATCATAGCAGCTGCCTCTACCGTCCTAAGAGTTTCCCTCAGTGAGGGAAAACTCTTAGTTAATAGCTTACTGGTTGTATAATAAGGCCATGCAGAATAAGGCATTAATAAGTACTTAATAATGACTAGTTAAGAGTCAATATGTTACTAATATGCATGCTAATAAGCAACTAATTAATGGTTAATAGGTGTTCCCTAAACTAAAGTGTGACCATATTTTTTGATGTAATTTTGAACTCATTTTCTGTATATATTTCTATTTTTTATTTACATTTGTAGTCCTCTTTTTTTAGTCATTTTTGTTGCACTTTTGTGCAATTTTTTTGTTATTTCCTATGCTTTATTGTGTAATTTAGTGTATTTGCGCCCAGTCTGTGACATATAGAGGTGAGACAGACGGGGGACCAGTATCATTTATTCTTTACTCAGGCAGAAGTGATTAAATCTAAACACATTGATTTAAAACTAAAGGAAGTCATACTGTTTAGTGTCACATTTTGATGAATAAACCAACCGACTTACAGTAGATTGAGGTCTACAGTAATGTTGTAAAAACAAACAAATAAATAAATACAAAAAAAAAACAACAAAAAAATGAAATTGCTAGTCTTTAAAACAAAACAAAAATCAAACCAACTAACTTGCAAAAATAGGTATAGCACATACACGTATTACGCTTGTGAAGTTATTCAGAGAATGAAAACTCGTCTCTTTGTTACAGTTACAAAGTATTCTGTTACTTCCCTCCTCTCGCATGGATTCTACAACATATTACAAATGAATATTAATGCAGAATTCAAAACAGAAAGATTGAATTGTGTGAGACATGTTTTCTACGTATTCCTCAGTCCTGCAGGCTGTGTAATGAAGCTGTACCAGTATGTGAAGACCACCATAGCAGGACAGTTCACATACTTCAGTACACGTAAGTGTTAATAGGTTGAATAACACCTCAAAGTCTACATCTCAAACAGTATTATATGTGTATGGAGAATATATTTTTATTTGTCAACACAGTATAGGATTACTTTTAATGTATCTGTATTTGTGAATGTATTATTTTGTACTTCTTTGTGTTTTTATGTTGTTTTTTTTTTTTTTACTTATTACAGTATATTGTATGGCGTTTGCTTGGCCCTGTATGTTATGGTTACACAAACATGTATCCGTTGACCAAACCAATTTTTTTTTTTTTTTTTTCTCTTCCCTTTTTTTGTTTTCATTGAAATTTTTACAAGAAATTAATATTTTTGATTTACTTCAATCTTTTCATTTGAATATAGGCCATAACAGAGTGAAGGATGTCACAGTGGTGGAAACAGACTACACCACCTATGCTATTGTTCTCAAGCACAAGGTTTTCCACAGAGAGTACACACAAGTGGCACTTTACGGTTAGACAAACACACACATATATAATTGTACACACACACACACACACACACATACACATGCATGTCTTTGTTCTGTTTACAGGCCGCTCTCAGAGAGTCCCCAACCATGTGATCCAGAAGTTTAAAGCCTTTGCTTTGTCCCGTGGTTTTCCCAGAGACTCCATCTTGACTCCTCTTCCTGCAGGTGACAGAAAAACACAATCATTTACCCCTTTTTCTCTTATTTCTGAATCCACGTACCCCCCTTTGTCCAACTACAACATTTAGCTCAGGATATTATGAAAAAATAACTATAGAACATAATGATGGAATGAATGAGTGAGTGATAACGCACTTTAAAGAATGTCATTTTGTAAAGAAGTGGAATTAAACTGTGTTTAGTGGCTTCTGAATAGAATTCTTTGCAATCAAGATCATTTCTATCATCATTTTGTGTGTTTTTTTGTGTCACTTTGGGTATTATGTTGTTTTTTTGTCTGTTCTTTTAATTATTCAGTATAATTTTCTCTTATTTTGTGTGTTTTTGTTGTCATTTTTGTGCGTTGTTGGTATTAAATTATTCTCTCAATGTTTGTGTGTGTGTGTGTGTGTGTGTGTGTGTGACTGGTGTTGTTTGGTTGTTTCTTATGTTTCTCTGTTATTTTTGTGTATTTTGTAGTGATCTTGTGTACCATTCTCCCATTTAGTGTGTCTTTGTTGTCATTTTGCGTGATGGTGATAATGGTAAGTATTTTTCTCTCTTAGCGTGTGTGTTTTTGGTGTCATTTTGTGTATTTTCGTCTGTTCTTTTTATTATTCAGTATATTTTTTTTAATCTTATTTTGTGTTTTGTTCTCGTTTTGTGAGTTGCTGGTAATATTTAGTGAGATTATCATTTTTAACCAAAAAAACCTTGTACAAAACCCCATATTTTTTATGCTTTCTTTTGTTAAATCTTACTCTCAAGTACCCCCTGTAGTAGCATCGCGTACCCCCATTTGAGAACCACTGATTTACACAATACACACACAAGCCCACAGTGAACGATGACGCTTTATTCAAACATTTATGTCATTTATGGCCAACAGAAAACTGCCCCGTGGCAGCATCTGGATCAGCATCTGGACGTTAGGTGAGATAACGTTAACACTGACATCCATCGGTTCTCTTTCTATTTTTTTTTTTAACAGTTCATTGGTTCTGTGTTCAGGTCTCCTGATGCAAAGCTGGAAAAGTCACCTCACGTTCCATCCATGCTAACAACAAATGCAACGCGACCGCATGGATCTAATGTAGTAAATATTACATTAGCAGGTTTCATATTGTCCAGTATTACTCACATAAATAATAACGACTTTAGTTTTTGGTACTGTGGGAATCTGCCAAACCGGTGCTCACTGGTGAAGGTGTGAAAACTGTTGCACCTGAACCAGTTCATCTGTTCATTTCCACTGTGTTGCCATGGGAATAAACATTCCGACTGGGAATCTGCATGTGTAAGTGTTTAACTTCTGTGGCCTGTGTTACACAAAGTTTGAACAGACTCCCACCCATTGGTGCAGCCATTTGTGTCAAACCCGAGGCCCGGGGACCAGATCAGACACTTTACAGTATCCAAATCGGCCTGCAGGAGGAAGTAAAAATAACCGAGAAAACATGGATTATTGTGTAAAGTCAGCAAAATGATGGTCTATTGTTTTATGAATCTGTGATAATCACATTTATTTATTCATCTGAATAATATCCACTGTTATCCAGGAAGTTATTTGCACCATAGTGTAGAGTCAAAATGTAAATCCTTGTTTTAAATTAGAAATAAAATGTGTTGAAAGTGAAAACATTTACATAAAAGAGATTAAAATTTGAGGGAGAAGTGACAGAAATGGGACTAAAGTTACAAAAATGCATTAAAAGGAGCTAAAATAAGAAAGCGATGGAAAAAATATGGCAAGTTTGGTGTAGTTGCAGAAAAATGTTTAAAATAAGAAAAAATTAGCTTAAATTCATTAAAAAAAAATTATTTCTGCCAGTGTCTTGCGATCCCAAATGGGGTCCTGACCCCAAGGTTGAGAACCTGTGGTGTAAATGACCAAATACTTCAGATGTAGATATCTCAGTCCCTTCAAATCCATCTGCGTTAACTCCTCCTACAACGTTTGTCCAATTTTGACAAATAAGCTCTCAAAAAATTTGGAAAGTTCCCGATATTTATGCTTGTACTTTTATAATTTGTAACTTTTGAACTTTTTGATTTTTGATATGAAATGCACAAATACATTTGCCTTGTCTTATGAAATATAGCAACAAAATATAGTAACAGTCCGCTCTTAATCCAATGACCAGCCTTAGGTTATGTACATTCTGATTACGTTAGCTCTCCTGTTACTGGAGTTGCTATTGCTAGGTTCATGCTATTGCTAGGTTCATGCTATTGCTAGGTTCATGCTATTGCTAGGTTCATGTTATTGCTAGGTTCATGTTATTGCTAGGTTCATGCTATTGCTAGGTTCATGCCATTGCTAGGTCCATGTTATTGCTAGGTTCATGCTATTGCTAGGTTCATGCTATTGCTAGGTTCATGCTATTGCTAGGTTCATGCTATTGCTAGGTTCATGCTATTGCTAGGTTCATGCCATTGCTAGGTCCATGTTATTGCTAGGTTCATGCTAACACTAGAATAACGTTAATGCTAACATTAATGCTAACGTTAATGCTAGTGCTAAGCTAACGCTAGCAAATGCTAATTCAGTGCGATGTGTGCCAGCACCTGCATCCTCATTTGCATTTTCTTCAGGAAATGCAAATATTCTCGTTATTATTGTTATTGTTTAATCACAATATAATTATAATAGTCTAAAGGATGCTCAAATTTTCTAAAATCCTGCAATCTATTACAAACAATCCGACATAATTGCCCTAAATTACACAAGCTATGGTCACAAAATTATAGAATTTAAAAAGAAGATCCAGCACTGATATTTGTCATTATTTCTTGGATATTGTTGCTTCCTTACATACTGTATTTATCAGGTATACGTGGAAGTGCTAACTATGCAATAAAAATGTCAAAATGGCTCTTTTTTTGCACCCAAAAATCTGTGGCCCTCATCAGTATTTGGCCAATGAACGAACCCCTGCATTAGTGTGTGTTTATGGGACATCCAGTCATGTCAGGCCTCATACACACACTGATCAATATTTTAACAGGAATTTACAGACATGTATTGACGGGTTGTTTCTTTTGTATTCAAAGTCCAACTATTCGTCTTCTTTTTTTGGATGGACAAACAAACACAGGCACATGGACGCACTCCCCTGCAGAAACACACACAGGGCGTTGAAGTGAAGTCAGTACCGTACTTTGCCCCTCATGTGTTTTGCATGTTTGGAATGAGATTTAACAGAGAACTACAGGCCGTCAGTGTAAGCTGAGGGTTAGTGAATGAGGAGTTCTGTATAATCTGCAGATGGCGGCCATTCTTCCTTTTCTATTGGTCATTGGGTCAACAGCGACCCTCGATGTGACCCCCACGCAACCAGGAAATGTCAACCTCATACAGGAAAACTTTGTTCTGGACCAGGTGAGTCACTGAGATTTGTTTTTAAAATACACAGCTCAGTTTACCTCATTCTAATGACGTCAAAATGACCTTCACTTGAATTCATGGGCCTGTTTGATGATGGTTTGTGGGAATGGGTTGGAAGTCATGCTCACCTACGACCATATTAACACTGATTAAAGTCACACCTAATAAAAAAAAATGATAATGGCTGAATTTCTTTCTTTTATCATAATAATTTTAATAATCAATAGCACAGTTATTTGCTCTGCTGACTCTCCACTGTAAGGTCATGTGATCAGATAAAAGGCATTTATGAGTGTAGCGTAAATGTTCCCTACAGTTCTATTTGGGTCATCTGTGTATATTGATGTCCAGACATTTCATTTAAACAGCAATCAAAAAAATTATATTTATAGCCAATAACTAGATCAATATTTATTTATTTATTTGCTTTTTTGTTTGTTTGTTTGTTCATATATATTCGATAACTACTCTTCCTGGGGTCTATACATGTCAACACTACATTATGATGGTCATTTTGAACAAAACACATTAAAACACACAAAACCATATAAAAACAATGAACAATGAATTAACAGTTAACTTACCAAAGCAAACAGTATTTACAATGTATCTTAAAAAAAAGTCCATAACTCATTCATTATAGTTCTGAATGGTGAATAAAGTTAAATCCACAAAACTAAGTACCGGTATTTGAACTGAGTTCTGTAACATGAGATTTTTTTTTTTAAACTTTTTTTTAAAAGCTATTTTACTTGTTAATAATGACTGGTGGCAGAATGTTCTCATTGATTTTTAAGTTAAATATTTTAATCATGTAAAGCACATTGTATTGCCTTGTACAGCACAAATAAATTTGCCTTGTCTTATGAAATATAGCAATAAAATATAGTAACAGTCCGCTCTGAATCCAATGACCAGCCTTAGGTTATGTACATTCTGATTACGTTAGCTCTCGTTACTGGAGTTCAATCATATTCCAGTGAAGAAAAATATTATATTTCAGTAGCTTACTGCAAGCCACCACATTATTGATTCTACTGTAGAAACAGCTCCACAGGCAGAGCAGACTCGTGGCTACAGATGTAGCTTACCCCTTCCTGTATGACTGTGATGTGGATGAATATTTGTTTGTGTTTTATGACCACTCTGACATGTATGTGTCCTCACAGTTCATGGGCAGGTGGTACGAGGTTGCAGTCACTTCTACGTGTCCTCATTACATGAAGCGTAAGAAAACAAACCCCGTTGTTGTCGAACTGATGTTTGAACACAGTGAGGGAAACTTGACGATGACATCATCGACCCTCAGGTAATGCTCAGCTGTAAACTGCCCGACACACTAAAGTAATGACCTGCGTTTGTTTTGACCTTTAGCAGCGACGGTTCATGTCAACACAAACTCACCACGTATAATCTGACCAACACTCCTGGACGCTTCTTCCATCATGTTGCACGTACGTTGTCTCTAGCTTCCTGTTGTTGTCTCTTAGCTTCCTGTAACAAACTAAAGATGAGACTCTGTTTTTTTTGTTTGTATTCCCAGAGTTTGCAGCAGATGTGGATTCATTTGTGGTTCAAACCAACTACACCGACCATGCCGTGATGTTTCTGAAGGGTGTTGAGAAACCGTTAGAAATCACGACCTTTACAGCCAAACTTTATAGTGAGCAGTCTTTCCCCAACTCTACGTTAGTGTGTTAAAAGCTTTGATGTAGAAGAAGTCGTATTCTTGTGTTTAAATTTGAAGATTAAAAGCATGTTTTAGGCCACAGCAGAGCCGGATCATGGCATTAGCAGCGTAGGGGCTTTCCTCCATGGGGCCGCCATCTTTGACAGCAATTTTGATTTAGTTTTAGTCATAGTTTTTGGACCAAAATGCAACTTAATTCTAGTCAAAATGTAGACTATTCATTTGAAACGTAAGAGTTTATGATGCAATCAATTCGTAAGACTAAATAATCATGAGTTCTGGTTGGAATTCGTCCCATGTGACAAAATTAGTTTCGTTTTTGTTAGTTGACGAAAAGTTTTCGTCCACATGTATTTATTTAATTTTTTTCTTAAATTAGTCATGGTCTAGTTATTGTCTCTTAAAAAAGAAAGTGTCTATTTGTACGGTTGCCGTACGGACAACCTACTAACTAGCAATATATGGAGTTTTTTTCCCACAGAATTTACCATATGGAATATAGATATAATTTCACTTTTTGACAACTTTTGTTCAAATGAATTAAACAACGCGTTAGAACGCATGTCAAACTCAAGACCCGGGGGCAAAATCCAGCCCTTTGCATCCAATTCGAGAAAACATGAGTCATTGAGTAAATTACCAATGATTTCAATTGTAGATCTATCAGTTCCTTCAAATATTTGCCAGAGCTCACAATTTCACCATCATGGCATCATTTTAATCTCTAAAAGTTGGAAAAACTCTCCCAAATCCTTCACTGTTTCACAATTTTTTTTTTACTTGGATATTGTCAGTGTATTACATACTTTACATATAATTCATACATGTAAATGCAACATGATGTACAAATAATGCTGATCAAAGTGCTCTGTATTTGGACACTGAACTGAAAACTGCCCTAGAATAAACACCTGCCTCTGTTTGTCAGGCCGAACGGTTCACTATCGCTCAGCTTTACTGGATCACTTCAAATTCTCGCTCAGGCGACTTGGACTGAATGATAATGATGTCATCGTGAATCAGTACAAAGGTAGTGAGCCACACTCCATAGAAAGCATTGAGCGAAACCTTTCCATTGGCGTATAGAATCAATATTCTACTGTCACTGTGTGTCAGGCCAGTGTGATCAGAGTCGTCATGTGACAGCAGAGCCTCAGGTACGTACAGTAGATACTGCACTACTGTGAAGAAGCTGGGTTAGAGTGATGAGGATGTTTTCCTCTGTTCTCCTTAGATGTTTGTTTCTAGCAAATCAGACACAAATATTCATCCAGTGGCACATAAAGAGCAAAGTGCTGTGTCAGCAGGTGAGAGGACGAAGGACTGTGCTGTTGTTTGTACAAGTAGAGATCAGTGTCCAGTTTGTTTAAGAGCTGGAATATTTCCATTACGTGGAACACAACAGATTAGCATCAATAATTAATCAGTTTATCCCTAGTCTTTTAGCATCCGTGTTAAATGCTTTTGCTGCTTATATTGTCAGTGTCTATAGTTAAAACAATTATTCATCCATAGAAGCACATTTTATTTATTTATTTTTAGTTTGTATTTGTTGTTTTTTTTTGTGTTTTTGTTTATTTGACAGGAACAATGTATCCACATTAGTACAATAAAAAAAAATTCACACTCTAAAACAGCATAAACACATTCACAAAACTTTTATAATTCATAAATAGTTCAATACATATTTTAAATATAAAATACAATGCAAAAAAACTCATGATTATCGGGGCTGATGAATGCAGTTCTGATTACTAGCCAATTTCTTATCTGGGTTTTAAATGAATTATATGTTGAAGTGTCCCTAATATTTACAGTTTTTTTACCTTATCAACCATATTTTAATTGTATAATGTTTGTTTACAGACTGAGAGAACCAACAGGAAAAGGGGCAAAGATCATCGCACACCCACATCAGATCCTTTTAGCTTTGATTGAGTGTAAAAACTTTCTTTTTCCATCATTTGTGTGTGATCGTTTTATCTGTATCGCTGTAATATGTTCCTCTGCTTTAAACCACAATAAAATACATTTTAGCTAAAATCATTGTCAGATATTAACTTAGTCGATCTCTGTTTAAGCAGTCTGCTGCCCCCAGAGCTGCATCTATGGAGACCTTTGCTCCTCTGCTTGTTTGTTTGTGGGGGACGGAGAACATGCAGGTTCAACGCCCTAGTCCTCCTCTCAGTAGCAGCAGCAGCAGCAGAGAGAGAAGTAGAGAAGAAGCAGAGTCGTATTCTGACAGAGAGCACATACATACACTGACAGGATGCAGAACGTTTGGATTGTGGTTCCTCTGCTGGTTCTGGGATGGTCGTGGACCCTGCAGGGGATTCCTGTGCTCCCAGAGCCCCTGTTCCCCACGCAGGAGAACTTTGATGTGACGCAGGTGCTGTATATCACTAAAGGGCTTAAGGGACGATATTGTATGATTTTGTGTTTAAAACATTTACCAATTGTTATATTTGTTTAAAATCATCAAATGTTTTAGTTTATCAGTCATTTTAATTTGCATGGTAACAATCTTTCTAAGCTAAATGCAAAAAAAAAAAACACATGATAAATAATCAGTTTAAATGCTAAAAACACCCTTCTTGTGATTTTTCTGCATTGTCTAATCCAGTGGTCACCAACACGGTGCCCGCGGGCACCAGGTAGCCCGCATGGACCATTTCAGGGTCAAACTTATTTTTGACTCAATCCTGACAAACAGACAAAGAAACACATTTGAAAATAATTACCTCCTTGAAGGAGGTAACGAGCCGAAATACTAAAAAAATCATTCATACATTTTTGATGTCTTTCAAATCTTATCTTGGCAGCTTTTTGGAACTTGGCGAGACATCGCTGTGGCGATCTCATGTCCAACCATAGCTTGTCACCACCGCGATGCAACCATTGGTAAACTGGTAATTAAGACTGGAACGTCAGAGGAAAAACTCAAGTTGAGCAAAACTGTGCTAAGGTTTGTTTCAGTCACACACAAAATGAATGGTCTGGGTCAGATTACAGTGGTCCACCATATTACTATTGAATTCTAGAGACTGCTGTATCCTGGTGCTGTGTTATCAACCTCCAATATGTACTTTAAATAAGAATAGCAATATGTCATCTTAAAGAAGCTTAAATACATAAATCTAGTTTCTGAGGCCAATATCTACTGATTATGGGTCCAACTTCCTGTGTGACAATACATACAATACGTTAATCAAAGCACATTTTTATCAGTAAAATCACAAAGTGCTTAACCTGGATCATAAAATAGTAAGACAGCATGAAATGTAACTCAACCTCCAGCTTTTGGTTATACAATTATAAAATATCATACACTATTTCTTAAATGTGCATAAACGCAAATATAATTACTAATTCCCAGCTACTGCTGCTGATAAATGGGTGCATAATCATATCTTCAGTAGCAACTGGGGTGGGAACCTCCGGGTACGTCACGATACGATACGATACGCGATACAAAGCTCACGATAGCGATTATCTCACGATATGACTATACTGCGATTATCGATATTTTGGTCAGAAATCAATCTACGATAATCGATGACATAACAAGAAAAAAAAAAAAGATTAAGTGAAAAAATACAATTTTTATTTTTTATCTCTGAAAAACGATAAATTGAAAAAGTGTCCTATGAACAGTGACACTATTTTAGTGCAACATTTCTGTGAATAAGTGTCAACAAACCAATGAAAACGATTAAGTATCTCCAATAGCGCTTTCTGTAAAAAAAAAATAGGGTCTTTCTTACCAGTGACACCATTATAGTGCAATATTCCAGTAAACAATATATTGGTTCCTTCAACAAACAGTGACAACATTTCTGTGAAGACGTACCTGCACATTTTAGTGAAAAAGCAGAAAAGGTTTTGAAAAAAAATAAAAATAAAATAAAAAAAAATATATATATATATATATATATGAAAATCAATACTCAATTGTACGGAAAAACATCGCGATATATCGCCGTATCGAGATATTGCCCAAGAATAAGGTGAATAAAATGCAAAGTGTACTTTTAGAGTTCTACCGTTCTTTTTTCCCCATGTTATTTGTTACTGTTCTTCCATAGTATCTTTGGTTTTTACCTATATATAAAGATTACTTACTGTATTTACTAGAGATGGCATCTGTAAGGAGATCTCAGGAGAATATGAGCTGACCGACACACCGGGACGCTTCTTCTATCATGTTGAAAGTAAGAAAAGAACATCACTTTATTCATGCTCTGATTTATAGTCTATGTCCTCTTTTTACTCAGAATTGTAATTTGACAGTTCTCCAGTCAGCAGCTGTATGATTCCACATAATAACTCTTTCAAACGCATTATTTCCTCCTGCAGAATCTCAGACAGACGTGGATACTTATGTTGTTCACACAAACTACGACGAGTACGCCATCGTCATAATGGTCAAACAGTCACCGGGCCAAAAACGCACAGTATTCAAGCTTTACAGTGAGTCATCAATTCAGACTGAGCAAGCAAGCAAAATTCTTCTTTAAAACCTCAAATTAAGGTCAGACTTGTTTGGTTTGTGTGCTTTGCCTCTGTGCTGCTCAGGTCGGACCATGTCTGTGAGAGACACCATCATGGATGACTTCAAGACTCTGGTGAAGCAGGAGGGGATCAGTGAGGACGCCATTGTGATGAAACAGAACAAAGGTACAGAGGAGGGACTTTGTCAGAAGTAGATTTACTATACAGACCCTTTCCAAAAAAAAATAGGATCTCATGGAAAAGTTGTTTGTTTTTGATTCCCGAATGAAAGGCACACTTTATTTTCATTTGATAAAAAGGACCTTGGACCACTGACCAACAGTCCAGTCCTTCTTTTCCTTTTTTTTCTGCTAAAACTGACAAGCAAATGGTGATTTCTTTACAGTATTTTAATTTTTTGAATGCCTGTTTTTGTGGGTTTTATGAGCTGGAAGCCCAAATTATGTAAAAATAAACAAATGAATACTTGAAATTGTAGGACCTGAATCTATAATTTATGAAAGTTTAACTTTTTGAAGGGAATTATGGAAATTAAACAACTTTTCCATGATATTCTATTTTTTTGGAAAGGGTCTGTATGTGCCCATAGCAGTTGGAGTAATTATAAAGAAATCCTCTCTGACTGGTTGTAATATATTTGAAAGCCAATAGAAAGCATCAATGAGCTTTCCCCCCCTTATTGGAATATAAGGCGAACTAGTACTAGTGAACATTTGAATTATACTCGTAGTACTAGTGAACATTTTAATGTCTACTAGTGGAACTAGTGAACATTTTAATGTCTACTAGTGGAACTAGTGAACATTTTAATGTCTACTAGTGGTACTAGTGAACATTTTAATGTCTACTAGTAGTACTAGTGAACATTTTAACATCTATTCATAGTACTAGTGAACATTTAATGTCTACTAGTGGTACTAGTGAACATGTTGATGTCTACTAGTGAACATTTTAATGTCTACTAGTGGTACTAGTGAACATTTTAATGTCTACTAGTGGTACTAGTGAACATTTTAATGTCTACTAGCGGTACTAGTGAACATTTTAATGTCTACTAGTGGTACTAGTGAACATTTGAATGTCTAATAGTGGTACCAGTGAACATTTACTGTCTACTAGTGGTACTAGTGAACATTTGAATGTCTAATAGTTGTACTAGTGAACATTTAATGTCTACTAGTGGTACTAGTGAACATTTTAATGTCTACTCATAGTACTAGTGAACATTTTAATATCTACTCATAGTACTAGTGAACATTTAATGTCTACTAGCGGTACTAGTGAACATTTCAATGTCTACTAGTGGTACTAGTGAACATTTTAATGTCTACTAGTGGTACTAGTGAACATTTTAATATCTACTAGTGGTACTAGTGAACATTTTAATATCTACTAGTGGTACTAGTGAACATTTAATGTCTACTAGTGGTACTAGTGAACATTTTATTGTCTACTAGTGGTACTAGTGAACAATTTAATGTCTACTAGTGCTACTAGTGAACATTTTAATATCTACTAGTGGTACTAGTGAACATTTTAATGTATACTAGTGGTACTAGTGAACATTTTAATGTCTACTAGTGGTACTAGTGAACATTTTAATGTCTACTAGTGGTACTAGTGAACATTTAATGTCTACTAGTGGTACTAGTGAACATTTTATTGTCTACTAGTGGTACTAGTGAACAATTTAATGTCTACTAGTGAACATTTTAATATCTACTAGTGGTACTAGTGAACATTTTAATGTCTACTAGTGGTACTAGTGAACATTTTAATGTATACTAGTGGTACTAGTGAACATTTTAATGTCTACTAGTGGTACTAGTGAACATTTTAATGTATACTAGTGGTACTAGTGAACATTTTAATGTCTACTAGTGGTACTAGTGAATCAAAAATATTTTAGTTACACTTTTTGCTTCACTAGGAAAGTGTATTTGTGCAATAGTTAACCAAAACTGAGTACATGAACTCGGAAATTTAAGCACGAGCAGGGCCGGCCATCCCGCCAGACAACCCAGGCGGCCGCTAGGGCGCTATCTGCTGGAGGGGCTTCAAATTACACCCCCCCACCATTTGTAATTTTTTTTAATAACAATGTAAAAAGGTATAATAAACGTGAAAGACCCTTTACAATCACTGTACATGTTTTCTCTTAATTTATTATAAATATAAACAATTTTTAACTATACTTGCTAATCTTCTGCCCATGTTTATGTTTATTTTATTTAAATTCTTGTTCTATTCTATATAATTCTATTGTGTTGTTTGCACATTGTGTTCTTTGGCTTTAAGATTTGTGTTACCGACTAGTAAAACCAAAGAAGAAAGTAGAAATGTCCTTGTACTGAAACTTTTATATTTTATTTTAACTTTTGATTGAACTGTTTTGCATTTCTTTTGGATTTTGCACCATTGTTGTTTTTCCTGACTTAAACATTCTGAATCTTATTTGAATCATTTCCTAGGTGACTGTGTTCCTGGACAGCTCACAGCAGAAGCTCGAACTCAGCCTGAAGCTCAGGTACTGAACAAAATACATCTCACAAGATCTGTGTGGTCTTTATCTATGATGCACAAATACAGATGTAATACAGATTCGATTAGATGAGGTGTTTTTTGTTATGAAATGGCTTTTGTTTGTGTATGACACAGCGTGTCAGGAGGAACGTGCCTCTGCCCTCTCTGGCTCCTTTAGATGTGGAGGGATCTGGTGACGACACTTCTCTTTTCAATGGAACTGGTCAGATGAAAGAAATGCTTTACACTCTTTTTTTAAAAAAATAATAATGATTATGAAATGGTTTATGTGTAACATTGTGTGATGAGTTCACTATTCCTCTCTGGTCCCACAGAGTCGTGTAATGCAGCTCCAGACACGGGGCCCTGCTTTGGGCTGCACCAGCGTTACTTCTATAACTCGTCCTCAACGAGCTGTGAGTTCTTTAAATATGGAGGATGTTTGGGGAATCAAAACAACTTTGAAACAGAGAAAGAGTGTCTGCAGAGGTGTCGCACTGAGGGTGAGGAGCACACGCACACAGACACACACATCTGTGACGTCTCATAAGAAAACATGTACATGACATTCACTGGTGTAGTCGTCCCTGGAGACGTGGGGAAACTTTCAAGTTTTGCTCTTTTTTTGAACAATTCCAGAAAAAATATTCTGTTTATAGTTTACTAAAAAAACATTCATCAGTAAAATTTGCTCATTGTCACACATGCATAAAGATAAAAAAAAAAAGTGTGTATACATCATATACCTCCTTATGCCCTGGACTACACCATTGAAGGTATTCTTGTTATATGTACTTCTTATAATACATTATGAGACCCCAAATTATTAATTTACCACCGTTGTTGTGAAACCAAATACATTTAGCACATTTAAAAATAACAATGATAATAATTCAATGTGAAGATGTGCAACAATTCAGAAATCATGAGAAAACGTTATATTGCTTTAACTTATATGCCTGTCTATTATAACATGCAGGTTTGTTGTTGTTGTTTTTTTACAGTAATTTTAAGGGCCATATTTGATCTTTCAGATGGTTCGATTTTATTCTGCATACCATATGTTTGACACACCTGATTTTGTGTTTTTTAATATTTATTGTTATTGTCAATAATAATGGCTTGGACGGACTCAAAGCACATTACAAAAACCATTATTAATTCACATCAGTCATAACTAGGGGTGTGTATTGATACGATTCGTATCCCAATACATACTGTAGGTCACGATACGATACGATATATCCCGATATTAAAGTATCAGGTGATTATTGCAATTTTTATTTAATATATGACTTAAGAAACAACTAGTCTGTGAATTTGTACACCTTCATGAGAACATTATGTATGAAGTACATTTTATATGACATATTTTACACTCAAAACATTGGCTTTAACATGCCATGTGCCAACAACTTAGAATAAAAAAATAACATACAATCTGCCTTTGCCTTTAAACCACCTTTGACTTTAATGCAACTTAAATATATGCCTAGAACAACAAATAAATGCAGAAAGTTAGTACTTTTTTTTTTTTTTTTTTAGATTTTATTGAAAAAAACACAAGCTGGTCAACATTATCAAGTTTTTAAAAATAAAAAAAAAATCAATAAAAAAATGAAAAATCAATATTGATGCATTTTGAATCAATTCGAGCATCGATTTAGTCATAACAGTGTTGGTAAGCTACATTGTAGCCACAGCAGGCATGGGGAATACTGACTGTATAATATTGAGATTGTTTGTAAATGCTTATGTATAAAAGTACACACGGATGTGTGCACTTGTACGCACACTGGTGTATGTGTCTGCTATATGTGCATGTAAATGACACTTGACACGTTATGTGTGTTATATATATTTATCTATTTGTCTCCAGCTGTGTGTCGCCTGCCAATGGACGCCCAGCCCTGCACAGGACATCCCATAATCTGGGTCTTTGATTCCAGCGCTGGCCTCTGTGTTTCTTATAAAGCAGGATTCTGTCAAGGCAACGGGAACAAGTTCTACAGCAAGGCAGAGTGTGAGGAGTACTGTGGTGTGATCAAAGAGGGTGAGTTACCCTAATAAACTGAATTTTGTTGTGGTTTTGTCAATTTTTTAGTCATTTTGTTATTTTGTTATGTTTAGTGGTTAGCACAGGCGTCTCAGAGCAAAAAGGTCCTGGGTTCTAGCCCTGGGGTGGACACTTGGGTCCTTTCTGTGTGGAGTTTGCATGTTCTCCCCGTGCGCATGGGTTTCCTTGGGGTACTCTGGCTTCCTCCCAAAATCCAGAAACATGATTGTTAGGTTGTTTGGAGTCTCTAAATTTCCTTTAGGAGTGAATGTTAATGGTTGTCTGTCTGTGTGTGTGTTGCCCTGCAATGGTGCCTTGTCCAGGGTGTACCCCTGCCTAACGCCTAGTGTGAGCTGGAAATAGGCACCGGCAGACCCCCCACGGCCCTGAGAAACGGATGGATGGATGGATGTTGTTTGTTTTTGGAGTAATTTTGATTATTTTGGTGTGTTTTTTTCCCTGATTTTTGTGTATTTTTGTATTTCTGCAGTGATCCTGTGTGTTTTTACTGTGTCTTTGACTATTTTTGTTTTGATTATGTGTATTTTTCTCTATTTTTGGAGTCATTTTATGTATTTTTGGAGTCATTTTATGTATTTTTGGAATCATTTTATGTATTTTTGTTACTTCGTGTACATTTCTGTTATCCTCTGTGTCATTTTCTACTGTTACTTTGGGGACTGAGGTCCACATGTGGCCCCAGAGCTTTCAGAGCATTACTGTCTGACAGGGACGGAAACATCAACATTAATGCATTTATTTTACGTATTGTCAACCCTGCAGGCCTGGTTCCAGCCTAACTGAATGCATAGAGTAAAATCTCTCTTTCTTTCTTTCTCTCTCTGCTTTGTCATTAACGTACTGTATATTATTTAATGTGTGTGTACCTTACATTATGAAGATCTTTAAAGGTGTTTAATGTGTTTTTTTTTTTTTGTCTTATTACAGAGGAACAGCTGCTGAAGGCAAACTAAAGGAGATGAAAAGAAAGTAAACTCTATTACATGACTGTAGGATTAGTTGCACGACATCCATACAGTATGTAACTTAGACTCAGTAGTGATACTGTATTTCCTGTGTTCATCAATAAAATGACACCACTTTGAATTTTTTGTTGTTCTTGTTTGCCAGTTTTACAAACATTTGGATTTTATTAAAAAAGAAAAAGAATTGCTTACTGTACATCTGCTGTGTTTGGATGATACATTTCTTTTAGAAAAAAATGTGTTAATCAAGGATCTGTCAGTCATTCTTTTTAAAAAAAAATAAAAAATAAGTTAAAAAAAAAAAAAACCTTTACACAGCTTAAAGTGTTTGTGGATGAAACAACAGCAGATGTACTAACAGAGTTTAGATAAGTCGCTGAAATAGCATCTTTCTTTCTTTTTTTTATTTCATTCTTTCATTCATTCTTTCTTTCTTTCTTTCTTTCTCTCCTTCTTTCTTTCTTTCTTTCTTTCTTTCTTCCTTTCTTTCTTTCTTTCTTTCTTTCCTTCTTTCTTTTTTTCTTTCTTTCCTTTATGTATATGTATGAACTGGCTTTCTTTGATTAACTTTGAAATGGAACATGTACAGCCACTTTAAAAAAAAAATACATTATTTCAATAATTTTCTGACCTAAAACCTCTATTTGTTGATCTACTTTGTTCACACTGTCATGTGCCAGTGACAGTTCTAGTTAAACCAGATGGATGAATAAGGGAAAATATCTAATGTCTATTACCTGATTTTGCTCTTAGGCACATTTTTGATCTCTTCCAGTTTGATGCTTTGCGTCCAATCACGATAACACTGTCCAACTTTGCTACTAATAGTTGTTAGAACTTCTAATTTACATTGCAACTTTAAATTGTTTTGGACACTTGGGTTTTTGGGGTTTGCATGTTCTCTCTTTGCATGTGTGGGTTTATTCCGGGTGTACTTTGGTCTCCTCTCACTATCCAAAAACAGTATGTGAGGTTAACCAGAGTCTCCATATTGCTGGGAGTGTGAGCGAGTCTATGCTTGCTGTGTAATGGACTGGCGCCCTTTTCAGGGTGTAACACCCACCTGAACCACCCTGAATGAATGGATGATTTATTTTGTGTTCATGAAATCTCCGTATGTCATTAATTTTTATTAAGTAAATTTCCCTGATGACCACATTGTACTGCAATCTTCAGCATGTAATACCCCCTTTGGCCACTAGATAGCAGCAAAGCATTAGTAAGGTTTGAGTTCACTATGAGTTTACATAACAGGACACATTCAAGATGCACCAAACGTCCTACAGCAAAACACAACTTCAAACAGGATTTTAAAACAAAATACGTTTTAAAAATCATCTTTTTTTTTTTTTTTTTTTTTTTTTTTTTTTTTTTTTTTTTTTTTTACCAAAAATGTAATTTAATAAAATTTTAAATTTTAAATCCATATCAAATTTGTTAACAAAGTGAATATTTCCAGAAAGGGACGACCAATGATATGCAATTAGCATTTTGATGTATGTTCCACTATTTGACAGCTTGGAATTACTTTCATAATCTGTTGTAAAAAAAACAACAATTCAAAAATCACTTTGTACGAATTGCCAGAGTTTTAAGCAGCTTTGGTCAAATACATAACATTAAACAATATCTTACCAGTTTAACAGGTTTAGTAAAAAAGCTTGTGTTTTGGTGGAACCACGTTGTTCATGTATTGCAAAAAGCTAATGTACATAAAGGAAGATACGCTTTAGATCATGGAGATATGGACTACAAAGAGCATTGAAAACCATTAGTGTGTGCATAAAAGACTGTAAATAACAAAAACAAAAATACGATTTAAAATCCCCTATTTGGTAATAAACCTTAAACCTGATGCTATGCATACGAGGAGTTGGGGGGGGCATTACAAAAGTTTTCATTACAGTTTTTCCAATTTTTAACATAACTTACACAATATATAAATATTTGAAAGTGCCAAAAAACACAGTGACTAGGAAATAATTGAAACGGTGATATAAAATTCAAAGGTTCACAAAATATAACCAAGTAATAAAGTTTTAAAGGACCAGCAGCCGACATTTGTCCCTGCTTCCCGTAGCAGCTGAGTGCTTTGTTTACAACATGGAGGACACTGCGGGTGCTCCATAGACTCACTCGTCTGTTGTTTGTAGTGAAGCAAATAGACAATTGGTGAATGCGGACTGCGGAGTAATGTTGTTAGAGACTTTTAATGCCATAATCTACGTTGTTGGACTTTTAAATGCTTTTATTCTATATGGATCTTTTTATTCTGTCCTACCTGTTGTTTAACTTAGTGATTTACAACTGCCGGCAAGTTTACCCTTCCATGTTAAAGTGTATTTCCCATATTAAAGCACATGTATCCAGAGTTGTACGATATATCATAGAACATAATAAATAAATACACTGCTTATTTTGAGCATTACTCTTTCCTTTAGGTTACAGTGGGGGCTGCATTTTGGATTTATTTTGGCAGGTCCATAATACAGCTTTCAAAACTCATGGCAAGTATCTCAAACTCCGCCTATGATGGTATGACTAAACCAATCCTCACACTGAGGATTCACAGTGAAATGAATATAAAGTAGTGTTTGCACTAATTGAGGCTTACAGTTACAGCTAGCCACTCCTGAGTTTAATGATCCATGTTTGGACCACACTTAGATCAGTGGGACTATGGGAATATGAGGATGACTGGATGAAGACAACATATTTAACAGGAGATTTAAAAACATTAATGAGGTTTGAATAAATAGTGACGCTAAGAAAAGAGAGGTTTTTATATCTTCCCCAGAGATTATCCACTCAGTCAAAACACTGAAGGTGAAAAACTGTAATCTGAACCAAACTGTTGGCATGATGAGACAAATGTTATACACGTGAATCTCCGAGCAGTAACACACACGTGTGGATGGGTTACTTGAGGCGCTAAACAGAGAGATCTAATATATCAGTGATGTAAATCTGTGTAATGATAGAGGGAGGCATCAGGCTCCTATAAAGGGAGACAATATGCCATCACCTCTGCTTCACTGCTGTAATGAACAACAGGTACAGTATATACTGTAACTGTTGGTCATGGTGAAGCTAAGATGTTACGAAGGACGTAATGACTTTGCTCAAGTGTTGCCAGCAGCTGGTAAAACAATGTCAATGTCAACAATCTCTTTAACTTACAGGTCATTTTGTATGTGTGCAGACAGGATTGATGGCAGAGGTGAAACTAATCTAAATCAGTCATTTTACTTGTACTTAAAGCCACACTGAGGACTTGTTTTTTGTGACCTAAAGAGTTGATGCATAGGAGTTATTTTAAATGATTCCTCAGGCCAATATACAGCGCTAGACAGTATCAATGCTCCGAGCGGGGCTTCCCTCTTGAAATAACGCCCATGTAAGTTTAGAGAAGACGGACCGTCTTTGGCCAGGTCATGTGACCTGGAGAACGCCTGGAGTGAGTGTGTGTGTGTGTGGAAGCGGTGACAGAGGAGAGCGAGAGAGAGGTCTGATCACTTCTTTTTCTTCTTCTCCGGCCGTATGTTTACAGCACTGATCATAGACAGCTCCGCTTTTACGGTTTAAATGATCAACTTACGGAGTTACTAAAGGATGAGCTCACTCAGAATGTAGGCTTATTCAGGAAGTTAACCACTTTAATTTTGCTTTGATAAATTGAGGAAGTGTAGTACAGCCCTCTGCTGCAGTTGTCTGCAATGTAGCGGGAGGGAGCAGGAAGGGGCTGCAGTGGGAAAGTTGTCGCTTGAAGTCGCTTGAAAAGTTCAAATTTTTCAACTTTGAGCGACGAGGTAGCGCTTGACCTCGTCGCTCAAATCTTGAGGGGGGATAACTTGAGGTTCCGTCATTTACATTGATTTGAATGTAATCAAATCGCTTCAGTGTGAATGCACCTTCAGGCATTTCGCGCAAGCGACAGATTCCTACTTACATAAAACTAACTTTACTTTTATTTAATAGTGAGTCAATGATCTCTGTTTAACCAACAGGTCAACTACTGTCTGCATACACAATCAAAAGACAAGTGTGGCTGGCCCGACTGACTGTTTGTTGATTTTTGCGACAGTGCTGCGGCACTTGTGGCCACTAGCGATGCTAGATGTGAAATTTACAGATCTAGTGCCCCTAGTGGCCAAAAGTTACACGGTGTTGCTTTAAGTACATTTTAAAAGAAGTGAAGTAATTCATTACATTTCTACACCCAATTGTGCAACATTTTATCTCTTTCATTTTAGGTTTATACATGAAATGTTTACTGTATGCAAGGGAACCGTGGCAAGATGTATTACCAAAAATAAACGTGGGGGGTGAAAGTAACAAGTAAGTTGAGTATTTTATGTACGATAGTACAAGCAAGTAACAGTACTTCTACTTGAGTACGATACATAAGTACTCTTTATACCTCTGATTGATTTACCTAAAAAAGTTATATTTCTGTCGAGCTATAATATATAACTGATATATAAACTTTATTCATTATAACCTTTGTGAATCAGCAGTAACATGGGGGCACCGTGTCTTAGTGGTAGAGTGGGTCATCCAATAACCGAAGGGTTGTGAGTTCGAGTCCTGCACTATCCAAGTCATTGTGTCCTTGTGCAAGGCACTTTACGCCTTGTATGACTAAGTGTGACTAGTGCATGAATGTTGGTGGTGGTGGTGGTCCGAGGGCCCGTAGGCAAGAAATGGAAGCCACGCTTCTGTCAGCCTGCCCCAGGGCAGCTGTGGGTCCAATGTAGCTTACCACCACTGGCATGACTGATATGAGTGAATATTAGTTTCTGTAACACAATTTGAGTCTCCTTGAAAAAAAAATCCATATATAAATCCAAGCCACTGTTTTTATTATTATTATGATTAGATAATGACAACACAGGATATACAGTATTGGCTGATATCAGATATCGGCTTTTCTAAAACCCCAAGATCAATATCGGCTCTAAAAATCTATATCAGTCAGGCTCTAATGTAAACACAAAAGAAAAGTCTGTTCTCGGGTTTTTTTGACAAAGTGTCTGTTAATTTACTTTCCCTGTCAGTTTTTATAGTGGTTTACATTGCAATGTGGGAGTCTAGTATAACAGAGGGAAAAGGATAAATCGTGGGCTGTGTTTGTCTCTCTCTGTGTTGTAATTCATGGGTGTTGTTGAAAGCTTATGACACACATTTGCATAATACTGTATTAATGTTGTAACATTTGCATATTGGATGATGTGTGCAAAAAAAAACCCAACAAAAAACAAAAAAAGCCATCAGGATAGTAAATCTGTTGCAGGGGTCTCATCTCTAGGGTAAAATCTGACATCCCCGTTGGCTCTTATTTGTAAGGAAACTCTTGGCAATGATTGTGTGGGTTTTTCCACATGTTTTAATCATTTGTGCTGACACTGATTTATCAGTGAAACTATCCATTTGCCTTTCACACATTGGACGTTTATCTGACAGTGCCTGCTAGGCTCGAGCTATGCACAGTGACCCATTTATTTCAAGCACACCATGAATGTTTTATGTGCAAAAAAACTACTAAACTCAAGCTAATACAATGTTGTTGTTGTTTCCGTCTTTCTCGCCATCTCTCCTTCAGCTGCAATGAGGATCCTCCCTTTTCTGTGAACTTTCTTGCTCTCTTGATGATAGTCAAGGTTTATGTGGGTGCACACACACACACACACACACACACACACTAGCGAGCACACATTGACACACACACACAAAATCACATTGTTCAACCTTGAGTGTCCTTCTGCACAGTCGACTGAGAGGGCGAGACAGAGCGAGGCAGATGGGGGAGGTGCAAAGTCATCAATTATTTATGGCTGAAATCTAATAAGAGGAAGGAGTTTCACTGGGCTGTGAGTAAATCGACAGATAGTGGGAGTCCTTGTTTGATGCAACATCACATGGTATCATGATCCCATAGCAAACAAAGTTGAAATATTTCTTGGAAACCATTGAAATATTCACTTTGACTGTCACTTGTGTGCCTTGTTAGCGTAAAACTGCAGTTATTCGACTCATATTTGGTTTTCCCCGTGCATCGAAATCTGTTGTTTTCTGCTCTTCGTTGCACTTAATGAAAAATCACTTGTCTGTTTCCAGTTTCCTCATAATTGTTGGTTGTGTTACTTTTGAGTTAATGCACAAACTGAGTTTAACAGGCTTGTGCAGTGAAGTGCACGTGGAAGCAGAGCAGAGGTCCTCTCTGTTTATATTCACATCCATTTGATTTGCAGCGTGTTGTGCCACTTTTCTGCTGCTCATTAGGATTTAGGTTTTCCCATGGGTAAACGTACCGACAGCTCACACAAAACAAATCATCTGTCACTGGGGTGTGAATAAATATTATTGTAAGGCTTTTTTTTGCATGGAAGCTGAAAAGAGTCATAATCAAATAAATAAAAACAACATTTTGAAATAAATGCCATTTTGATAAATAACAGACAAATATATAATATGGCCATTCAATTGTTAAATAAGGTAATATTATTATGAAATATGATTTATTATTCTTCAATATCTAATAAATATTATTTTATTCTAATTATAAATTTCATAATACTTATTTTAACAATGTCACACATGACTTTTTATTCATTTTCCAAGATTTTAGAAAATAAAAAACATTTTTTATTTCATAATGTCTTTTTCCACAATGGCCTTTTTATTTCCTTTGTATAAAATCTTGGAACATTTCCCGAATCTTTCTGAGTACCCCCTGCAATGTGCTCCTGTACCCCCAGGGGTACACATACCCCTGTTTGGGAACCACTGGACTAATGTCTAATAAAGGGCATTCCAACATAACAAAAGCACTCAGAGAGCACAAACCTCCGCCGAGCGCCAAATCTATTCTTTGTCAGATATTGTCAGTTTATCTGGATCAATGATCCTGATCATGGTGCCATGATCATTCACACTCCATTTATAATGGCGATGCAAATGTTTGGCCACTCGCATTTTCAAAATCATGATTAAACGCTCAATCCGGATTCAATCCGGGTGAAACCCGGTGTCACGATCTGAGTTTACCTCGCACCGAGATCGATTATGAGCATGCGCACTACCGGAAAATGAATTTTTGCTAGTTCCACTGTGAATTTTGCTACTTCCGCCTTGCTGAGATTGAAAACTCAATTTCAAAGCTAACTGCTCAATATATGAGGCAGGAGAGGTGAAGGGTATTTATTTATTTTTTTCAAAAAACATGATTATAATATAGATTGCAATAAATAACAGTTAACCTACTGTAACTTCACAATAATAAGATGTTGTATTCATCATGATAATCATATATATTTTTTTTTAATCTTTGGTCGATTTTTTTAATACATGGTCGACTGATGTTATGTTTTAAGCATTTTTTAAAAAACAGCAGTAATCTCTGTGCATGGCTAATCCAGCACGGGTACATCTCAGTACGTAGTGGTCACATACTGAGATTGTAAGAGATTCTCAGTACGGAGGTAAACTCACCAATCATGAGAGAGGGATTGCTGCACGATGATGGCCGAAATGATAATCATGATTATTTGGATCAATATTGTGATCAAGTATTCATCCTATTAGGAAAAACTGTATTTTTTATTGAACTACTTTTTAACAATATATGATAGGGATGCACCGAAATGAACATTTTTGGCTGAAATCGAAAATTTTAAAAACTAAGGTCAAAAACCAAAATAAATGATTTAGCATATTATTAGTCCCATTGCATTTATGGCTCTGAATGTGTTGTAACCTCACTAAAATAAAAATAAAAATTGCAGTTGTATAAATTAATATTAATGCTTCAAAGAATAAATCAATGAAAAATATGAAAATATTTATTTAGCACTGACAATGCACAATATAAAATAAAATAAATAAAATCTTGACCTTGTCAATAAATAATAAATAAATAAATAAATGCCGGTGGGGAAATCGAGAATGATTGGATGGTTGAAAAGAAAACTGAGCAAATAAAGAAAAAAGAAACATGACCAAACCAAAAGATACTTTATCATTAATATGACTATTATTATTGTTGTTTTGATTTTAAGCCTGAAACCAAATTCTCTCTAAAGCAATTTAAAAGGAGCGATGGTGTTGGTGAATCACCCTCCGTTGTCCTTCATCGTTATTGGATTCACAGCAGGTTGGACAGAGGAAGCAGCTGACCAGGCTGTTTGGCTGCTCTGCTCCTCTCAGAGGCTCAGACGGTCGGAATAAAACAATATCAACACAGAGACTTTGGGAATAGGATGCACTTTTAGACGACGTGAGGATGCTGACAACACAGAGAATGAGTCCAACATCATTTTCCCTCAAATCTCTCACACCCTGACATCAAGGCTCTACGCTGAGAAACAAATGACAGACTTTTCTAAGTGTCCTGAGCCATTAATTTCACCCAAAACTCATGAAAACCAAAGGATTTATGACACATTGCTGTGTATTCAGATGTATTGTTTTCATTCTCATCTACTAAGCCAGAGGTTTTCAAACTTTAGTGGCTCAAGGACCCCATTTCTCTTATTTCTGAATCCATGTACCCCCTTTGTCCGACTACAGCATTTTGCTTAGAAAACTATTTAAAAATAATTACAGACCATAATGATGGAAGACGAGTGATACATACATTTTAAAGAATCTCATTTTGTAAATAAGTGGAAAGAAACAGTATTTAATGCAGTGGTTCCCAACCTTTTTTTGGATCGTGACCCCATTTTAATATCAAGAATTTCTGCCGACATTTTTTTCAAGAATCAGTTTTCGATCATGTTTGAGCTCAGATATATACTGTATGTACATTTTACTGCATTTTAGTTCAACTAAATTTACAAAGTATAGAAAAAAAAGTTGTTTAAAGCCTTAATCGCACTGGATTAGTTTTATCTAGGGACCACATGTAATAGATAAATGACCCCCAGCGTCTGCTTTTTATGTGGCGCATTCGCACGGGATAACCCAAGCCTGAGATTTTGCTGAAATTTACGGACATCTGAAAACGTGAAACAGTGTGTGAGTGGATGTTAAATCAATTTTGCAGACTTTGTGACCACAGCTCGGTGTATTAAATAAAAGGCTACAAACAGAAAAAAAAAGATTCTTTCTGCACAGTGCAAAGCATTGCTTTACAAATTACTGACATGGCCGATTCGCACGGGATTAATGTCACAGACATTCTCTGCAATTATAACAAATTGCATGTGGTTCCTCGGTAAAATGAATCCTGTGCAAATAGGGCTTAAAATTGTGTTGCTTTAATTAAAAAAAAAAAAAAATTCAATTTCAAAAATCTATTCACATTTTTCAGAAATTTCAGGCGACCCCACTTGGGGTCCTGACCCCATGGTTGAAAAATACTGATTTAGCGGCTCCTGAATAGATTTATTTCTATAGTTTGTATAATTTCCAGTCATATCACGCCTGGGGTGGGACCAAGACTGACACAATATTTGTTCATTTTCCACTTTCTCTCTTTCTCAAATATTCCATGTAGTGCCATTGCGTAACCCTAGGGGCACACGTATCCCCATTTGAGAAAGACTGCACGAGCCAAGCTTAAAGACTAACGACAGACTTGCATTATCACCAACAAAGATGCTACAATTCCTCTTTTTTCTCACCTCAGCCTAACTGTCACCGCAGTGATTTGCGAGTGACGAAAAAAGCGCGGGATTACATGGTGACCCGTGTTCCCGTGTGCCAGTCAGCGGGATTTGCTGACAGTTGGTGTGCGTGACAGTGTGATCCTCTGCTAATGCGGAGGATCGGAGAAGAATAAATTTGATCAGCGTTACGTGTTCGCTTATCGAAAAGGCTCAGATGTGTTCCTGAGATTTAACCTTGAGATGTGTAGCATCGGTGGCTCAGCAGAGGTAAAGATACATGACAAACAACAACACGAGGGTGATTTCTAATTATCTGTTTCATTATAATTCATTGTGAGTTTATGTGTGGAGAAAGAGAATTACATCACAAATCCTGAATTGTGAATTATGTTCACGTGGTTTGTAAAATAGCCACACACAAAAAACACACAGTCCACTCAGAGCCTTTTTCTGTGTGTGTATATTATCAAAATTAAAACCTTGCATGATGGCAAACAAAAGACAAAATGAAAGATTGAAATTGTGTTGAATTTGTGAGCAAAAGGAACCAAAGCACACTTTTTGCGACAGCTATTTATGTTTCATTATTGCAATTCGACAAATACATTTATTCTATTGCATAATTGTGACCGTCACCAGCCCTCCCTAAGGAAGGGTAAGAAAAACTTTATTAAAGGGAGGATATAATATATATATAATATAGAGAGGGCAGTGTTACAATTTAGTGAGGGGGAAAGGAACAGGGGAGAGGGAGTTAGGGTAGGGGTGTCCTTGAGTTCTGTCCGATACCAAGATCGATCCAACAACATCAGCACAAATCATACATACTTTTGTCTTATTACTTCACCAAAGGTGTAATAGACTACATTTTCTGGCTTTACAGCAATCGAGTACAGTTTTGGTGTACTATACTTTTTAAAATATGTACTTTTACTTTGAGTAAAATTCTTATTTTTTTAAGTATTGTGCTTCGTTGCATTTTAATTTATATCTGCTACTGAGTAGAAATATTGGTTTAAAAACAAAGAAAGATGCTTGTGTTTCCGGTGCTCATATTTTTTGTCCTTTAGTATTTATTGTGTTTTATTTTATTCATCATTGTGATGAAGTACTGTATAAATGACTGAGTCATTGTGTGTTGGCTGATAACTGGATGAACGTGTTCCCCATTAAAGTCACTGCCTGTTTGAATGAAAACAGGAATACAACTTAATATACAGTCTTCAAAACGACAAACTACGTGAACAACCTTCATTTCATGTGTTTCAAGTTGAGTAACTGTTTAACTTGAAATAAAACCATTTAGTTTTTTATTTGTATCCTGTTGTTCGTTTCAGACAATAGAAGAAAACACCCCAACTTTGTTCAAAAAGTCAATTTTACCATGAGTGCATTTTAAAGCAGTACTTTTACTTGTGCTTAAGTAAATCTTCAACCAAGTAGTGGTATTTTTATTTAACTGGAATATGTCAGCAATAGCGATGTAACGATTAATCGTAAGGCAGTTAAAAATCGATTCATAGGGGTCACGGTTGATATCGATTTTCTGACAATTGAATCGCAGTACTTTTTTTAACCAGCAGAGGGCGCTATCAGGAAGTGTTGGCGGCGGGCGGAGTCTGCTAATACTTTCTTTCTGGCCGCCTTCTACTCTTAAATATGTTAATAAATGAATCATTACCCCTTTAGCACCGAAAGAATATCTGTAATATTACTTGAATATCTGTAAAAGTCACGGTTTTCTATTAGCTCTGTCTGCTAGCATAGCTTCTCTTCTTCACTGCAATATATATGCATGCCAACCGACCACTGGGTTACCAGCGCCCTCTGCTGGTCCAAACAAATATGACGTAAATCAGTGTAATCACGGTTTTTTTTTTGTTTTTTTTAAAGTCCAATTGTTAAGGCACAAAATACATTTTCAGTTGCACTTTCAAAAGAAAAATAACTATTATGCAGTTTTGCATAGTTTATTATAGAACCAGAATTTAAATTAATAGGCTTCATTTTCATTTGTATTATTCCTTTATTTATTTAATTCAAGATTTATTTTTAGTTAAATTGCATTGTTTTGAATAGTTTATCAAGGAATTCTTTTGACAATGAAAAATAAAAGGACAATAATACAGTATTTTCTAGTTTTTTTCCCAAAAAAAAAATTGTCTACAGTCCCATTTTGTAAATGAAAAAATCGTGAGAGAATCGTATCGTGAACCCAGTATCGTGAATCGAATCGTATCGGGAGTTGAGTGAATCGTTACATCCCTAGTCAGCAAGGTTGGGAGAGTTACTTTAAAAAGTAATCCGGTACTATACAAGTCATCTGTTAAGAAATGGAATCAGTAACTTACGCTAAGTATCACTATATTAAAGTAATGTAACTGATAACTTTTGGATTAATTCAACACCAAACATACAAATAAAGACACAAAGGGATAGAATACGTGTATCCTGCAAACGGTTTTATTTTAGACAAACATAAAGATAACTTACAGCACAGAGCAGATAAAATAATACAGAGTAAAAACAAAAATCCCTGGATGACGACAACATTTTAACAGCAGGTACAGATCGTTCCTTTTTCAGATTTAAATGAAACATGATGCTGGAGTTTCCATTAAGGATGCACCGGAATGAACATTTTTGGCCGAAAACTGAAGCACCGAAATAAATTATTATTCAAATGATTAGTTCCATTGCATTTCTGGCTCTTAACAAATGAAAACATTGCAATTATATGAAATTCATATTCATGCTGGCAGGGGCGTGATTTTGAATAAGTCTTAATCAGAGACTGTTGTCACTGCTTGGGATAAAAAAGACAAGGACCATCCCATATCACCCAAGAGGAACCCCTGTTGAACGGTTCAACAGGACCCTACTGGAGACGCTTTGAACATTGGAGAAGGGAGACAAAGTCATGTGGAGGAAAATTATGCAGCCTTTTGTCCTTGTGTATAATTGCACTAAAAATGACACCACCGGGTTTTCCCCATTACCAGCTGATGTTCGGCAGGCAGCCAACGGTTCCAATTGACATAGCTTTTGGTCTGAGCCCAGATGGATGCAGCAAATCATCCCACACCGACTATGTCAAAAAGTTGAAAGGGAGTCTCGCAGAAGGTTACCGCTTAGCAACCGAACACAGTCTGAAAAACGCATTACAAAACAAACAGAGATTTGTTAACAAAGTGAGAGAGTCCACACTGACGGCAGGAGATCGAGTTCTTGTGAGAAAGGTTGGGATCAGAAGAAAACATAAAATCGCTGATCGCTGGAGTGAAGTTAGATTTACTGTCGTCAAACAAATCAGTGACTCTCCTGTTTATGTAGTGGTGCCAGAAAACGCAGGTGGACCTGAAAAAGTCTTACACAGAAGCCTTCTTCTGTCGTGTGGATTTCTGCCATCCACCATTGAGGAGGTGCAACCTGAAAAAGGTCTGGAATGGAGCCCAAAACCTCACATCTTTCTTCTATTCTAGATGTGAAAGATGATGAGGAACATATTGAGAGTGAGAATGAAGTTGATTATTATATTCCTCCTTTGACCAACCTTGAAATCAGACAGAAATCACACAAAAAAACTGTGAACAGAACGACAGGATTTTACCAATGGACACCAGATTCGAAACACAACTCATCACTGAGACGTCGAGTGGAAGTGAAACCAAGTTCATTCCTGAAAGTCAGAGAGTTGCGTTAAAAGTAGATGTGTCCACACTTAACCCTGAAGTTACTCAGGATATCACGACCAATGAGACAGGTTCGATTCAGTTCTCACCTGTTAGGGAGGTTGAGGCTGAGGAATGTATTCAAATCGTTTCAGTTCCTGAAGAGAATGACCTTAAACTGAACTGAGAACTGACCTTAAAAGTGGAACTGAAAACTACCAGGAAGTAACAGAGGACAAAAAGCATGGAGAACAGCCACAGGATACAGGAAGCGGTGATCCAGAACTTGATGATGGAATACAGCTGAGAAGGTCTTCCAGAGAAAGAGTGGCTCCCAAAAGGTTTACCTACCCAACTTTAGGGAATCCATTAGTGACTGTTATGCATTCCATTTTAACTGGGTTAGATCAAGCTTTCTCCTAATCCCTCAATTTTGACCCTACATAATTCGTCTAATGCTGCGTTCACACCGGATGCGTTACAAAATGTCCGTATGTCCAGATTACATACATAGTCAATGACTAGATGCGTCCCAGATGCAAAATCTTTCCAGTGCGGCAGTGCGATCCGATCCGCACGTCAAGTGCGTTGGCCGTACGAGCGCGCACCCGATTTTACGCATATCCGCACATCCGCAAGAGTTGATAATATTGAACTCCTGCGACTGTTTCGCATGACGAAAGCCAATCAGAGTCTTTGTTGACGATGATTATCAGGCCATCAAACACGGACACAGGTCTGTTCACCCATTCAACCATGGAGTAGAAGCTGTGTGTGACCACCTGGCGCTGTATGACACGGTCTTTATAACCAGGACCGGACTAAGAAGGATTTGGCGTGGAGGAGAATCAGCGAGGAGGTGGAAGTAGCAGGAAAAAGTTCTCTCTGTAGTTTTCATCTTTGAAAATCGGCACTGAGCTAGGATAGCATTAGCTGCTAATCAAACAGGCTTTTTTCACTAGTGGTTTATGTTTATGAGAGGAGAAAAAGGAGCACAGCTCCTCGCTTCAGTAGGCAGTGAAACTCACCGAATTGGATGTGTCGCTGGTGGGCGGGGCTTAGCTTCAGCCTCGCGTATGAAGCGAAAGGGGACATTTTTTGATCCTGCGGACCCTGCGGTACGTTACATGCGGCAGGTGAGTCCGGTGCCGCAGAAGACGCATTCGGTGTGAACGCAACATTACACCTCAAACATCTGATGTAGTGTAAGGTACTACATGCAATTAAGGGGGAAAGATGTAACCCACTCAAAATACCATCTTTAAAAGCTAAAATCTATAGTTTGTTAAAGGTAATCAGGAGTCTTGATATATTCATTTCCCTACTTTCCTCCTCAAAAAGAACTTTCGTAGGCACTTGTTGTATTTCTTCCCATAGTGCATAGAAGTGCTTACACTACTTTCCTGTAGCACCTTAGCACACCCTGTTGTTGTGATCATGTTCACATCGAAGTATTTATATCAGAGATTTTTGATGTAGGCTAATATATTGATATATTGTTTTTCTGCACCTTAACTCAGGCAAACATTATTCAAAATGAACTTTAAAAAAAAAGCAAATATTATCATAGAATACTGATATTTTGACATGATCTGTTTTCACAGACAGCCCTGCCAGATTTGAAGAAAATGCAAATTAAAAGTTTGGATCGTCCTTTTGAGGCACGTAGTCATTTTACAAAGTTTTTGATAGTGTGGGGTTGATATAATAAGAGTGAACTCTGTGACCTCTGCACTCCGGGCTGACCTTTTCATTAAATCTCACCTTGTTTGCAGGACAAGTCTTTTCTTGGACTTTCTGAGTAGAGAAATGTTGGTCGCAGGTTGCCGTCTTTAATGATGTCCCAGCTGTCTGTCTATTAAGCTGTGTACAAATTGTGACAAGCACAATACAATCTTCCCATATTTAAGAGTAAGAATGTTGCTTATTTTCGGTGTTGTTTAAAAAAAAACATCCACCAAACTCTATTTGCAAAATGCTTTTCACTAATATTTAATAATGATGCAACAATTCAGCATGGTCTGTAGCGTTTTCTCTCCACACTGTAGCACCATCTGGCTGAATGAGATGATGTGTCCACCAGTGACGTTTGATGTGGGAAAAATCAGAAGAGAATGTTTTATGCTTTTTTTTTTTTTTTTTTTGTGAACACTGACAGTTGGTGAGGCAATGATGAAGATGTTTTCTCCAATGGTGCCTTCTGTGCTGAGCTGCAAGACGTACCACATCAAATCATGCCTTTTTATGGAGCTTTGTAAGTCATGAGAAATAGAAGAAGGCAGCTTGTTTTTGTGCATATCTTATTATTTAAAATAATTGAAAATAATTTCAATCAACAATTCTAATTTTGCTTTTAAATTCTTTTTATTGCTTTTACATGTATACATTATATACCTACCTTTACTTCCTGTGTTGCGCTACACCTTCATTTAAAGGTCATTGTAGGTGTATTTGTGCTGCACATGATCTGCTTTTACATTCTTTTTTATTATTGTTTTCTATAAAAATTTTTGCTAATTTTTAATGCATGATCTACTACCTTTTTTTTTTGTGACCCCATTTTTTATATCACAAATATCTGGCAACTTCTGATAATTTTTTCTTTAATTTTTTTCTCTCTAAAATGTAGTTTTTTGATCACGTTTGTCATACTGTGTTACAAATACAGAGTAGCCAGTATCAGTGCATAAAGTAACAATAAGTGCCAGCTCAGATAACTTTTATACTGCATTTTATCTTCACACGATTCATATTTGAGAAAGTGAAAATACAGAATACAGTTTGAGATTGTGTGTGGTGTTTTCTGCCACTTCCTGCTCTCTATATCTATTTTTACAATTATATATATATTTTTAATGGTGCAAAATAGATAAATAAAAATACACAAATACATAAATATAAAATATATTTAATTTGTTTTAATCTATAAATTTAAAAATTTAATTTTAATCATTTTTTTGAAATTCTATTATTGCTAGACATTTCAGGCGACCCCCATTTTATTTCCAGTAGAAATTTAAAATACTGGAATGAGAGGATTGAGGCTTAATAAATACACATTTTCAAGTAGATGCATTGTATTAGGAGTTTCTAACCTATTTTGTTTCCAATCTCACGTCTTGTGTTCAGAAAATAAATGTGTTGCTTTTTATTACCGTGCATGTAGACACTCAAGAGAATAACACTCGCTTTTATTGATGCCGCATCCGAACTCCATAAAGACCCTGCCATCATCCCACAGCGCTGCCTCTCAGATCATAAGAGAAGGAGGGAGAGGAAGCTGGGCCTCAGGTGTTGGGTTTCATACAAGTGCGTGCTGATCCTTCACTTCTCCTTGTCTCTCACTCCCACACATCCCTCACTACTCTCATTTTCCTCGTCGCTGCTCCCCCCGTTCACCTGAGGCCGTGCTGCACATCTCACAATCTCATTTTCACACGTCTGCATCCCCCACAGCTCTCAGTCCTCTCACCTATGTTTTTTCTGCTCTGTAATTGACCACTTATAGTCCAGTTGTAGTTTAAGGTTTCACTTGGTTATATAAACACAACTACTGCATTGCATCTCAAGATGAAAAACGACACTGGGAGAAATTATTAACGCAGGCTGCTATTTCAAACTAATCTGATTCCTAAACATGCTTGATCATTTTAAACGAAATCTATTACCAAATTTTTGCTGGACAGACAGACTGTAGTAGCGTTTCCATTACACTTGGAAATGCGCAAAATCTAAAAAGTGGTAATGGCAACACCTGAATTTCGAAAAAGCACTCAAATACAGTATCGCTAAAAAGTTTTTATACTTTCACGAGGAGGTATTTCAGACGTCGATATTAAAATGTGTCGTGAAAGCGCTGTGGAAACACTTTTCCGCAAATACACATCACAGAGCGTGACGTATTTGGTCACGTGACCACTTCTCTCCAAGTAAACATGACACAGTACGTGTAAACAGAAGAGGAGACCGGGACATTTCTTAGCATTATACTTGAAAATGATTACTTCCACATTAGAAGTGTAACAACAAAGGAATACAGAGGATCTGAGCGTCGGTCTTTCTGCTACGAAGTATCACGGGATGAGATTTCACGGGAGTTGCGAGGCTCCTGGCCAAAACAAGCTTCAAAGGAAACGTGTTCAAAGCACAATTATACTTTGTCAACGTTTAGGAATATCGCTTTTATTTTTGTGAAAATCTGTAATGGAAACCCAGTTAGAGTAAGATAGTTTGGATAACACCGCCAGTATTTTCTATTATTTAGATTTGTATCATTAAGCCACAAGCAAATATTTGTGAATTGCAAACATAAAACAGTCATTTAAAAAATAAAACATTACTTTTAAAATCCACTATACTGTTTATTCGGCGCAATGTGCTGTTTTTACGCCTTCGATTTCAGTTCCCGCTCTGAGAACTTTCACGTAATTAAGGAGGCCAAGTAACGCCATAGTTCTTCTTCTTCTGTTGGTTTAAAGCTGTGTTTGGGGTAATATTCCCGCCCCCACTGTAAAGATAGATAGCATAGGCCAGGGGTTCTCAACTCGTCTCACCCTGGGACCCACATTTTGCCTCGGTCATCAAATCGCGACCCACTTATTTTATTTGATTTTATTTTTCCAATTCAACCAACCAAATTTAGTTTTTTTTTTTTCAAAGATAGCTGTTGAAAACACACATATATAATCTTTTTTAAAACATAAATCTATACATTTTGCTGTGCAACATGCTTTTCTACAGCATGCCTGTCAAAGGAAACGTTTCTTTCAAAAATAAAAGACAAGTCACACATGACAGATATAAAGTTTTTTTTTTTTTTTTTTTTGGCCAGCGTTCCGCGTCCCAACCAGTGCAGATCCGCGACCCACTTCTGTGTCCCGACCCACCAGTTGAGAATCGCTGGCATAGACAACAGATCAACGGTCGAGTCACTGAGCTGTCCCTCAAAACCGAACTGGCCAATGAGGACGCACTCCTAATAACTCCTCCCACACGGATCATTTGTGTCAGAATCACAAGCAGAAAGTCAAGAATCACAAGCAAAAAATCTGGATGCGGAAACATTATAAGTAATATATTTTATTTTTTAGATTACTTTTTTGGTAGTCTTATATTTTGTTTGCAATTCACACATTTTTGCTTGTCTTTTTGACACAAATCTGATTCCATTTTTCAGACGTCTGTAGTTATTTCTTCCATTGTTGTGCCCTTACACACTCTATTAATCCCACAGAGAAACACAACATGTTTTTTCGTCACATCCAAAGCACTCTGCTGTCTCTAACACTGAGTAATTTTCCTCCGCCCCCCGCCTGACCTGCTCCTTTGTATCAATTATTCTTTATTGCACTGTGACATAAGAGTCGCATAAGACAAATCTCTGCCAGTGCTCCGTGATGGATTGGATGGCCTCTCCCATTAAAGGGAATGGGAGATACAAAAGTAGAAAAATCAGAAATGCAACTTTTCTTCAAAGTACCTCAGATTATTTTTTTAAATTCATATTTGAGTTTTCTAATCTGAATAAAAACATTATTACTTGAATAAATCACACGCTTTAAAGGTTTGTATGGTCAAAACATTATTAGTCGTGTTTAATTTCATGCACCATAGTTTCATTAAACATCAATAACTGTTTCCTAAATATCACAAAAAACATTCATCCATTGTGGAAAAAGAGGGAATAATGAAGAAATTGTTGGTTACTTTGTCCGTTTCTTGCTGCACGCAAAATACATTAATCTTTTTTTTCCAAATCTGAAATTTGTTTGGAAATTTTAAAAGTTTCTTCATACATTTGAATTCCAGCCTTTCATGTTTTTTTTTTTTCTCATTCTTACCACAAAGATATAAATGTAAAATATAAGGATGGTGTTATAGCTGGTGCCTCCTGGTCTCTCAGCCTGCCCGTCCACCAGCTCACCAAACACACCTGATTCACATCAGTAATCAGGTGGAGAGGGAGGAGGAGCTATAAAAGGGCTGAAAGGACCAGGAGAAAGGAGGCACAACATTCAACCAGCAGCAGACATGTGGGGAGAGTTCCGTAAGTTTATTTTAGTTTGGGCTGGAGATTACTGGTAGCCATGTTTTCTTACTTAGCATAGATTTAGTGTTTTAATACCTTTTTGTGGTTTAGAAGGTGGATGCTGCCTATACAGCCCTGTATAGGGTTTCTAAATCAGTAATTGTCCTTAGGTATGTTTTAAAAGTAAAGTAATTATATTTCTACACCCAACCATTACTGACTAAATTATTTTTTGTTTAGAAATTATCAACGGACATTGTGAAACTACAAAACATTAAATGCATCACATCACCGACCAACCAGGTTAAACGTAATCTATGGCGCAAAAACGGCATTGAATGGAGGTTATTTTCTCAGTTTTAGAGTTCATAAATATATAGCTATAATTAGAGCTTGAGAATGTTTTTTTTTTTTCTTTTTTTTGAATGAATTTTATTGGTGGTATATTTATTTTTTAATAATTGTACATTTTATTTTTTACATGTGCCTTTTAAGCTCCAAATTGCAAGATTTGGTCTCTTTCTTTTTAAATTTATACATGAGATGTTTACTGTATGCAAGGGAGCCATGGCAAGATTTATTACCAAAAATAAACGAGCGTGGGAAAAGTAACTAGTATCCTTTACATTGAGTACTATTTAATTGAGCTACTTTTTACTTGTACTTTAATATTTTATGTATGACTTACTTGTACTTGAGTATAAATTATATCAAGTAACTGTATTTAAGTAAAATATATCAGTTCTCAATACTCCTCTGGTTATTTCTGAGTGGAGTCTTTTATGTTAAGACATCGCAGAGGGGGCCATAACGTAGTAAATAAGCTTCAGTCTACATTACCCAGGGTCGGCTTTAGGTCATTCGGTGCCCTAGGCAAGAGTGGACTTTAACGCGCCCACCCAAATAAATCAATAAAAATAGATAAAGTTTTTTTTTTTTTTTTTTAAGTTTATACAGTGTGTACACATTATTTATTTTAAATATCAAGACAAAACGATGCCATTCTGTGACACAACAAACCATTGGAAAAAATTAATGCAGATATGGGCTGAAGATCAGCTGGTGGAGTTGAAGATTTTTAATAATATTCAATTAAGAGAAAATATGTATAATGATTGTAAAGGGTGTGTTTCACATTTATTATGCATTTTTTAAATCATTATTTGGGGGGTAGGTGCAATTTGACTCTAGGCGGCCGCCTGTGTTGCCTGTCGGGAAGGCCAGCCCTGAGATTACCCTCTAAAGCAAGTGTTCTTCCACTTTTTGGATTTCATTACAGGATTAGATTTCTGGTCAGGATTATGGTTTTCCATCACTTACTTTTGGGTTAAAAACAACAGATAAAAGTATACTTTTATCTGTTATTTTTAACCCAAAAGTAAGTGATGAAAAACCATAATCCTGTATACAGACCCTAACATTTTGGCAAAATGTTCCATTCATGAATGTAGAAATTCAAAAACGGTCCATGTTTATTCACTTTTTTTTTTTTTTTTTTTTGAATGATCTAAAAATATGTAATTTATTTGATCCAGGTGTGGTGGTTCCCAGAGCTTTCCTAAATCATGCAGAACAGTAGCTATCAAGGATAAAGAATGTGAAACAGCACTGCTGTACTAGTATGGGATTGTGACCACCTGATTGGCTAGTGAGAAAATGAAGGTGATTCAGTCCTGCAGAGGAGTTTGTTTCATTGTGTGTGCCCTTTGTGTATCTGTGAGGTTTAGATTTACTGAGAAATGAGGCCACTTTTATTCATCATTATAAAAGCAGGACAGCAGTGTGACATGATTTTAAAGTTTTGGAAGGTGAGGTGTTTGTCTTTGTGAAGGACTTTATTAAAAAGTGTTTCCAAACGCAGTGTGTATTTGCATGCATGTGACAATTTGTGTGAGAACCAAAGATAAATCAAGCTTTTTCTGATCCTTGATACATTTTTTTTTATTATTATTGTTTTTGTTCTGCTTTCAGAGCTTTTCCCATGCAGCGTATATCAGACATTAGGGGAGGCACTGTGGACAGGACCTCATTCCATCACAGGTCACACACACACAGTTGGAGCATGGACTGTAGCATAGGATAAAAATAGTACAGTTACTACTTTCAGCATAGTATATTTTAATGTAGTTCAGACATTTAAAGGGAATATATTGACAATAACATTCTAATTATTATATTTGGTCCACATGAGAAAGTAAAAATTGACAGAGAAAACATGAGCCATGTAGTTTACCAAAGAATTCAGTTGTAGATATCTCAGCCCTTCAAATATACACATTTATTGAAACTCCAATTTTTAAAGGGCACTTTGTTTTCCCATGATTATATCACATTACAGTCATCTTTAATCGCAAATTGTTGAAATAACTTTACATTTTTTTCAAAATCCTGCAATTTTCCACACATTTTTGCATAAAAGTTGCCCAAATTAAATAAAGATTGGTCACAAAATTTAAGTCAAGGTCCTGCAGAGCCTCATTACTGTCACTGATTGCTTGGGTGCTGGATATTATCAATGCCTTACTTACATTATTACTTTTCATTTATATGTTGCATCTGGTGGTGTGAATGGTGATGACAAAAATGGTGGTGTAGAAGAAATCTTCGGGACCATCAGTGTTATCACCGTATATGGAAATACCTTGTTGGAGAAAAAGACAACCTATCAATCAGTGAAACAGGGAGCTTGTTGTTTGACCCCCAAGTTTAAATATATCTCAATGATACTGACTTAAAAATGAAGGCATCAAACCTCTTTGCTGTGATGTTTTGAAAACAGTTAACCTTAGCTGCAAAGAGTGTTAACCTTATAATATTGAGATGTTAAATACTTTGATACACTTCATATACATGAAAGGCAAAATAAGGCACTACAGTGTTGAAATTGCTTATTTTTCTGCCTATTATCTGTGATCCATCTGATTAAACTGCTCCTTATTTGAACCATAAACTTAAATGAGTTTGACACCACTGCAGCAGGAGAAAGTAAATACATAAATTCTTATTTTTATTTTTTTTTTTTTTACCTTGTCTGCACATGCTGTCAAAGGTCAACACTAGAAGAAGTGCAATCTTTTTTAGACAGCAATGCATGTTTTGTTGTTGCTATTAAATTATTATAATGCATGAATTCAAAGAAACTCTACTATAATTTCACAGACTCCTTAATGGCCCACATCACGAGTGAGGTGGCTGGAGGCAAAAACAGGAAACGCTGCTGGCCAAAGACTGTGGAGGCTGGTAATGTTACAGCTTTAGAATGTCGTCTTGCTGTGTGTTTGGGTGCCAGAATAGGAGGAATGTGGAAGGATTCCAGCTGACTCTCGAGCTCAGAAAAAACAAAGACAAGTGTGGTTTTGCATCCAGACTAAGCCCCGCCCAACAAAATGCGTCACTGTTTACAATCAAAGGGTCTTTAAGCACGACTGTAGTCATTTTTAATCACAAATTGGTGAAAGAAATCAAAATGATGTCTGAAATTTTACAATTGCTCACAATCATCACAAGCATGTGGAAGTGCAAAAATAATATTGAAAGTGCTTTCTCCCTCACCTAAAATGTGTGGCCTACATAAGGTAAAACTGGTCCACATTTGGCCTCTGAGCCAAAATCAGTTTGATACCCTTGCCTTATTTGTATATTATACAAACATTTAACACAATTTACAAGAATATCAGAGCCCAACAAATGAACATTTATACATTTTCAGTATATATCTTTATATTTCCCACATGGCAACACTGCTTGTGAGGTATTCCTTCTACTGTAAGCACAATTAGGCTTTTAAGTCTAGTTAAAATTAATTGTCTGCTACATTTGACCTTTTAAACATCTGGAATGAGTGCTGGTGTGGTATTTCTGTATTTCCCTGAGGTGTCTCTAAAATAATCAAAACTATTAGTATACAACTTTGTAAGAAAAATCTCTTTTTTCCTAAGGTTTTTTTTTTTTTTAGTAAAGGAGTTTCTGCACCAGAGAAGAGCCACATTTAAAGCCTCAGTTTTGAATGCAGAAACACAAACGCCTCATATTTGGAGGATTATTTTTTTACACTGCCTTCTGTTTACAACTAATTATAATCTTGGCATTAAAATGTTTTAAAATCTGGAGTCAAACAAAGTTCACTCGTGAATCACCAGTTTAATGTTTCTGCAGATTAAGTCCTGCATGTGCCCTTGCTCTTTGTAATATTCATTCACCCTGGAATAATCCTCCAACTGAAATCAGGTCTGAGGACTTTGTTTTAGACAATTGTATGATTTTTTTTATTTTTTTTTTTTATATATATATATATTCAGTTTCTTCAGATTGAATAACACTAAATCTGATCATTGATTATTTGTGAGATCTGCACACATTTTGTTGTGGCTGTCAGGGGAAATGATTCAAAGACAATGGGATAAAGTTTATTCAATGTTCAACTTAATGGAACTACACGCAGACGACAAAGCAGCTCCTATGTGGCAATAAACTTAAAATAAAGGTAGGTTGAATGAATTAACAAATGAATAAAACAAAAAGTTTACTGATTGTAAGCTGTTATATGTGGCTAACCTTACACTATTTCCATAGTTCATTCCTTTAGAGAATTAATTTATGTCGATGTGCATATTTGATTTTATTCTGAGTGGCAGAAAGTCACTAAACAGAATTCATCTTTGTGTTTATTATTATTCTACTATGTTGCTTGTATTCTAATTCTCTGACTCACAGTAGGGAAGACAATTGGTCTGCAAAAAAGATACAAATTAGAATAAAAATGGAATATAACAATGAAGGACATTTGTGAAAAAGAAGTCTTCAATCATACTCTCTCTTTTTGATGAGAGGTTGTCTGAAAATATTTACATATTTTCCTTCCTGTCTTATTGTTACACACACACACACGGGGGTCTGTAGCTTTAGGAGCAGGTGGGTCGCTTCTGTTTGCTTTACTGGAAACTATAAATGCTTTTACGGCATTGTTGCTGTTATACACTTTTTAAAAAAGCCTTTTGTCATCAACTCTTCCATCAACATCAATGCGTCCGACAGGAAGCAGGAATGAAAAACCCCCTATTTACAGTAAGGTACAGCAGCGTCAGTGTCTCAGTGAAAATGACCGGAGACAACTGGATTCGTAAAGACTGCGATAGGACTCTGAAAGCAGCCATAATTGCTTTAATTTAATTACATACACTGTGTAATTAACTCTGAAAATGTGTTTGATTACTTTCCCTCTAACTGGTCATGTGGTCTCTAAAAAAGCTTTGGTGGTGTGATAAAAATAACGCATTGTCCTCATTGCTTGGATGCTTTGTTGAATGAACAGCTGGTTGAGTGAGTGATTGAGGTCACACAGGTAGAACAATGCTCACCTACAGTAAACGATGACACCACCATTGGACCAGTCAACTACTGGTGTAAACCAGTCGGCGTGCCAAAGAGTCATTGAGCAGGATGCTGAACTTTGCGTAGCTCCCAGTGGAGTTCTCACGCCTTGCATGGAACTCACTCAGCACTGTGTCGCCATTGGGTGAATGTGATTAACAGTGTAATGTGTTTTGAGACGACTCAGGTGGTGAAAAGCGCTGGAAGAGGGTAGTCCGTTTACCGTTTACTGAGTCTAGAGCTCATGTTCAGTAGTGAAGATAGAGAAGGCATCCTCACTATTATTTTTTTTAAACTCCTACACATTTTCCAATTTTGACAAATAAGCTATCAAAACGTAGAGAAATTTTATACTTGTTCTTTTATAATTTTGAACTTTTGGAGTTAATGTTTTTTTTTTGTGAAACTGCATTGACTTTCCACAGTACGAAGTTTCAGAAAATGACTAGACTTTAGTGACCTGATGCGTTCTGTCGAACATGGCTTTGGGCTGTTTTAACGTTGATTTCTACCTTAAGACTGACGTCCTCACCTCCATGCCAGCAGCTCTCCCTGCACTGTGGCCTCCTAATGCTAGTTTTAATCAACCAAAAATTAGAAAATTCAAACTAACAAGAATTTTGACAAATTACTTTTATTTTTCAATATTTCATTTCAACCAACTCTCCATCATTTAGCTGGGGACATGTCTCATGTTGTAGGTGTTTGTCACAGATTTTGATGCTTTGATGACAGAGGCAGGGGGCTCCCACTTAAAACACTGTGGCCCAAGGCAGTGCTACCTTTACCTCATCTCTCCTTGTCTGCAACAGAAAGGTCATTAAAAGCAAATCATGTAAAAAAACATCAAGTGATTTTTGATTAAATGAATGTCTTACCAGCAGACTCAATGTCTGTGTTCATAACACTGGTAGTAGCTGAATAGGAGTTTTAAAAAAAAATTTAGGTTAATGTCTAGCACAGACACACACGTGAGTGAGAGAGACACACACACACACACACACACACAAAATGTTAGTTTTTTTAGACGAGTAAACTAACACTAACACACAGCAATATAAACGGTGAACAAAATTGTGTAGTTGCATACCGTCTGACGGCGTCTGTCCTCTAGAAACTCTTTCTTTCTGAAAGAAAACTATTTAAAAACAACTATGGAGCATAATGGAATGAACGAGTGATAACACACATTTTAAAGGATCTAATTTTGTAATAAGTGGATGGTTCCCAACCTTTTTTGGATTCTAACCCCATTTTGATATCAAAAATTTCTGTTTTAAATTAAAAAAGAGTAATAATTAAAACATTTCAAAATTCTATTTAATTTTTCAGAAATTGATCGATTTAGTGGCCCCTGTGCGTACCACTAGGAAACACGTACCCCCATTTGAGAAACACTGGTGGCATTTTTCTCAATCCAACCTACTCGCCACAGATTGTAGTCGACAGATGCTAGTTTTTATTGGAGAGGCGGGGCCAACGGTGATGTGAAAGGCCAACCAAACATCCAAAACCACCATTCACAGCCAATAGCAAAATTTGATTGTTTTAGACAGGTTTCAACCCATAATAATAATAATAATAATAATGCATCAGTTTTATATAGCGCTTTATCATAGACACTCAAAGTCGCTTTACAGAATTAAGGCATTATTCTTTCACTCCACACATAGTGGTGGTAAACTACTATTGTAGCCACAGCTGCCCTGGGGCAGACTGACGGAAGCGAGGCTGCCATAGTGCGCCATCGGCCCCTCCGACCACCACCAACACACTACATTCATACTAATAGACAGTCACTCATAAATTTTTACACCTAAATAAGCCAAATTGTAATACTTTGAGGTGTCAAGAGTTGGATAAGAAATCAACACTACTTCATATTAAAAGGCATTTCTTTTCAGCAGAGAAAAGAGGTTTTGGGGTTTTAGTTAGTCTTTAAATTCCTGGAAAAGGTCAGGCTGGTTAAACCACCTTAAAGGCACACCGCAGACTTTGTGACCTAAAGAGTTGACCCATACGAGTTATTTTAAATGATTCCTCAGGCCAATATACAGCGCTTGACAGTATCAATGCTCCGAGCGGGGCTTCCCTCTTGAAAGAGACGCACCGTCTTTGGCCAGGTCATGTGACCCGGAGAATGCCCGGAGAACATTTAACTTTACGGCAGTCACGTGACCACAGGCTCAGATATACATAGTTTTCACGTGACATCACAACATACGGGCATTTCCCGACCCGGCTCTATTGCTGTGGGCAGCTGAGTTTAGCCTCTGTTTACAGCCAAAAGAGCACAAAAGTTTCGTGTTGGGTTAATGGTGCACTAATCGCCGTGATAGTTCAGTTAAATGTGGATTCTTTAATAATGAAAGTCGGCAAGTCAGATCCGTAACTATCGGTATAAGGATTGGCTCTCAGGGCTGGGTTGGTCTGGCTAGGGTGCGAAGCGGGGATGGGCACGTGCCTCGGCTGGAGCAGTAGCAGCCGCCGCCGCCAGAGGCCCGGCGCTCTTTGCCGCGTAAATGGCACTCCCCCCCACTCCCTGGCCTTGTCGCTGTCATCGGCCCCCTTCACCGGCGGTCGTCGTGGTGGACAGGGGGGTTCCGGCGGGCATCGCAGCTGGGGAGATCCGCAAGCAGGGCCTGGCGCACGTCCAGAGTCGAGGGGATTGACGACGGCGGGGAGGCCAGGGAGTAGGGGGGGAGCGCCAACGACGCGGCGAGACGGACCGAGTACCGGGTCTCCGGCTGCGGGGAGAGGAGGGCAGCGGCTGATCCCAGCCCCACTTCGCACCCTAGCCCTTAGAGCCAATCCTTATCCCAAAGTTACAAGTCAACTACTGTCTGCATACACAATCAAAAGACAAGTGTGGCTGGCCCGACTGACTTTGTTGATTTTTGAGACAGTGCTGCGGCGCTTGTGGCCACTAGGGATGCTTGATGTGAAAGTTACAGATCTAGTGCCCCTAGTGGCCTAAAGTTAGTGTGCCTTTAAGTTTAGCGGCCAAATATTGCCCAAATCATCATCCAATAATGCCAAATCAACTGGACCATTAAGAAAGGCTGGCATAGCCCAAGGTTAATATGGGTTTGACTCCCTTTCCAAGTACATATTGGTTTTGTGACCTCCTTAGTCAGTGACACTCAAGCAGCTTTCAACACAAATAAAATGGAAAATTATTGATCAACCTTTCTTCCATTGCTTTATGGTCTAATCAATGGGTGGTGGTTAGAAGCCGATCGCATTGTGTGCTTTTTTTTTTTCTGGACCAGATACAGTAAATGCTCAGCATTGCTGACTCGAAACGCCACACAAGTGCTACAGCGAAGAGCTATCCAAGTGTCAAATTGATATACCCCACACTCTAAAAAGTGCTTTTATGAAGAGGAAAAGAAAATCGTTATTTACTTCATCTGTCAGTGATCACAAAGTGGTGTCTAATCATTGGAAACAAAAAAGAAGCCATAATTGTAGTGTATGTGAGGAGCAAGAGAGCAAAAGGTTATACAAGTGTTTTATAAAGAGAGACGGCTTTAGAAACTTTAGAAAACTCAGAGATCAATCGGTACTCTGTTGAAGGAAGGAAGCAGACGAGCAGGAGGGAAAGCTTCCCAAACAAAAATATCACCATACAGAAAAACAAATAGATTTTGCCATGACGGGTTTCTGGGAAAAGGAATCTTCAGCAGGTGTGAATTCTTCTCTCCCTGTTGATCAGAAGTCCCACCACCACCACATTCTTCTGCCAATCTTTCTTTGTGCTCAGATCCTCTTTGTGTAGTCAATATTCCGTCTTTGTCGCAGGTAAACAATCTATCATCAGACATGTTTGATTTTTGGAGCACAAAACCATTTTCTTTCTCAGTTATTTACAACTTGGTCTATTATTTACTCTTACTTTTTCATTAAAATAAGTACACACACTTTCAAAATAAGATTGTATTTTATTTCTACTTAGTGATTGGATGGAGCTCGATAAATAGACTAAAATATGACTAGTTTTTAATGTCTTCCCACATGATTATTTCCGTTCTGCTCAATAAACATTACCTGGCACCCTCAAAATTAGTCACTGATCAGACAACATTTGTTCTGAATATTTAATATTAGTGTAGTTTTTACTGAGGAAGTCAAGCATTTTACTCCAACTTTTAGTCATTTGGATTTTTTTTACATTGAGTCTTGTGTGCGTGTGTGTGGCACAACAAAGTCAGCGCCATAATAACAGTCCACAGGAACCACATTTGGTAGGCTACGTTCAAACTGTGTGCGAATGCAACCTAAATCATTTTGTTTGCCCATATACGACTTGTATCCTATACTGTATATGTGCAGTGCTGCCACTGTCATCCTAGTTTCACTTCATTGAAATGCGATAAACGTCACAATTGTTTTCTGCGAGAAAAAAAAAAAAACAGCCATGGCGGAGGACAGAGTGGAAAGAGACTGAGGTCTTATAATTAATAAATATGTATATATTATCAGTGCTACACACACATCAGAATGAGATGCCTCCATATTTACTTTTGTAAACACGGTGCGTGCCTGCGACATCATGTTGACTTAGGGACTGCGTTCAGTTCATACTCTAAACTGATAAAAGAAACTTTTAATGTATAATATGATTAAATGAGCACACAAAAATTTGATTTATCAAAAAAAAAAAGTGCAATAAAACCTGCAGCCTGAACATAGCCTATTGTAAGTGGCTTGGGTCATATTTGGAAATAAATAAATAAATCAGATACGATGTCTTTACCAGATCGGATACAGGTCACATCTAGGAAAAAAAAAAAATGGGATTTGAGCCACATTTGCCCACAGTCTGAATGTAGCCATATTCCTTTATTAATCAGGTGAAAGGTTGTCAACAAAATGATCACTCGAACAAATTAACTCTTTGTACTCTGAATTAATCTATGATCACTATCTAGATTACAGAGGTGACCTATCGTTCAGAAATCGTGCCCCCCCGTTTACAGATGTGATTACATTCTCTGATCACAGACTTGTTCATATCACCCTGAGCTGAATCGGTGTCAGACAGCAGACAGCTGCAAGCTTCTCCCAAACTGAATCATAATTAACACCTTTCAACCCAACATACCACACTCAAAAATAAAATAAGCTAATGAGTGCCTGAGACACATTAAATGTGGATTAGTTGCACAGATGTAAATATCCTGGACTCTTTTTGATCATGGTACACAGAATCCCCAGTGCATTCGGGAATTGAGAGGCTTGGAATGAACGCTAATGTTTGGCCAGGATGTAATAAACAGAATGCTGTCAATCACAGTCATCCCTTCTAAAGCTAATACCCTGGGATTTAAAATACTCCTGATGCCCTGTGTTGATGGCACACCAATACTTATAATAGTTATCAGATAATGAAAATAATGCATGGTCAGAATCAGCAACAAGTTTAAAAATGAATGGGAGCATGAGAAGAGTTTAAAACTGCATTACGTAGTGGTCTGTGCAGCATTAAGGGTCTGTTTTAGGGTTCAGTCAGGTTTCAGTTTGATTTCAAAGATTTGTTTTGATTTATTGTTAGCACTGGATTTAGTTTGGTTTTGAGTGGCTTACTTTTTATGTTTTTATTAAAATATAAAGTAAGGTTTTCTATGCTTTAGAATGTTTCCCAAATAGGGGTACGTGTACCTAGGGGTACGCAATGGCTCTACAAGGGGTACTTGAGAGGGAGCGAGTGGAAAATGAGCAAAGTGTCAGTCTTGGTCCCACCCCAGGTGTGATATGACCAGAAATGATACAAACTATAGAATTAAATCTATCCAGGAGCCACTAAATTAGTGTTTTTCAACCTTGGGGTTGGGACCCTATTTTGAGTCGCATGGAGTTTAAATGGGGTCGCCTGAAACGTCTGAAAAATTTAAATACATTTTTGACATTTTTTCATTATTATTCTTGTTTAAGATTGTGTTTTATTTTTTTTTTACAACTGTATTTCTTTACTTTCACTTTGTGAAATATAAATCTATTTCAACTAAAATGCAGTTAAATATATATATATATATGAGCCTAAACATGATCAAAAACTAATTCTGGAAAAAAAAAGAAGTATTTGGAGTCGCCAGAAATTTTTTATATCAAAATGAGGTCACAATCCAAAAAAAGTTGGGAACCACTGCATTAAATACTGTTTCTTTCCACTTATTTACAAAATGAGATTCTTTAAAATGCGTGTTATCACTCGTGCATTACATCAATATGCTTTATAGTTGTTTGTCGGGACCCCATGCGGGGTCACCTGGAGTTTCAAATTGCTTTAATTCAAAAATTAACTCTTTTTTTTTTATTTTTATTAAAACATACAGCCTTAAACAAAGTGAAAGTATTGCTGTGCTTTCACTTTGTGCATCTTGATGAAAAATTAATTATTAAAAAAAAAAATGTTGAGGCCACCAGAAATTTGATTTCAAAATGGGGTCACAATTCAAAAAGGTTGGGAACAATCCACTTATTACAAAAGAATATCCTTTAAAATGTGTTATCACTCGTTAATTCCATCATTGTGTTCTGTAGTTGTTTTTAAATAGTTTTCAAAGCAAAATATTGCAGCAACTTGGATTCAGAAATAAGAGAAAGGGGGTACTTGAGCCTGAACAGTTTGAGAACCACTGGTTTAGTAAATACATTAGCTCAGCTTTTTCTGGTCTTGTCACAGTTTTTTTGTTTTTTTTTTTTTTTTGTTTTTTTTTTTTGTGCTCCTTCATGTTTCTGCCACTCCCTGTCTGTCTCGGCTCATGTGTGGGTGACTGAGCAAATATGCCATCCTGCCCTTTCCACACAGGTAAGTTCTAAACAACACCTGCACTATATAAAGGATTGCCTAAGCGGTGGAATCATGTTAGTTTGTCTGTTTTTCTATCCTTTGTCCTTCAGTTATTGAGTGGGGTTGATCCACTGTATCTTTGCCCTTGTGTGAGTTTTTTTAAATAGCTAAGTTCTTAAATTGGTCACCAATCTTCTGTGGACATTATTGATAATAATCATCTGAATTCCGCCTGCTTTTGTGAGCTTAAGACCTTACATCCATTTTCCACCACCCAACCTGACAGGGATTTGTTGACTGTTATGTAACACACACCTTTGGTTTCATTCATATACTTAACAAAGGCTGGAGAATCTGAACAGAAAAAAACAGGAATCTTTTTTTTCTCTTTTGCATTATTTTGATGCAGTACTTACATGATTCAACTTTTGAGCAATTAATACTCAAAGAAAACAAGTTTTTCATTAAAGGTGCAGTCTGCTACTCTTGTAAAAGTGACTTTTTGTCATATTTGCTAAAGCTGTCACTATGTAAGGACAGCTTTACATGAAACTAGTACTTTCTGTGAAAAAAACAGATTAATTGAGTCCCTCCTGTTGCTCCTGCAGCCTTTTACAGATTGCCAGAATGCACCACGACCTAGCAAAAACAACCAATCAGAGCCAGGATTGTGTTTGATGTACTGTCTGACAGCTGTTGCTCACAGGCCCCGCCCCTTTCCAGGAGCTTGTGTTTTTCATGTGCGCGCAGCAGCCTTTGTGTGAGCTGCTGTAAGTGCCATGTGTTGTTGCTGCTGCTGCTGAGGTGTGTGCACATTGAGAGAGAGAAGCGCTGCAGTAATATGCTTTTAACAGAGCATGTTAAATTACTGTGATGTTGCTGTCGGACTAACGTTAGCTTGTTAGCTCCTCTGAGGGAGGGACTTTGGAAAGTTTGTAAGCAGGGCAAGAGAGCAGGGGGAGGGAGGGGGAGAGAGGGATCTGAGAGTTGCGGACTGCACCTTAAGGAGAAAAAAAAAACTGTAAATTAAATAAAAAGGAGGGAAATATAGACATGCCTGTTTGATAAATATACCTAGGGATGACATTTACAATCTGCTGTGATGCTTTTTTTTGTACTACGTGTGCTTCCATTTTTCTAGGTATACATTTATATATTTTCTCCAGAGCTTAAGGTGGAACTCCCTGAATCCTTGATGCACATATGATTGATTTGATCGAGTTTTCTTATTCTTATTACATTCTGCATTCATAAATCACTCTTGGCTTGAAAGAGTTTTCAAAAAGCTACCATAGAAAGCCACTTCTTCTTTATTTATTGGTATTAGAGCATTGCTAGTTTTCATGAAGCAGTATGGTCACATGAGTTTGATGTTGGTGAAAGAGCAGGCTGTGCTGACTGCATGCTGTAGGGTTAGGGTATTATACTAAACATCACTTTGTACATCTGAAATGACGTAATGGCCTAAATGTGTACAAATTGTTCTCAGATGAACAAATACTGTTTGAGGAAACAAGGGAATCATGTTAAGTCCGGTTAATAAGAGTTAATGGTGTGTTACAAATGCCGTGAGCGCCGGTAATATTCACGTATTAGTTTCAGAACTTTTGAAAGAAGTTATTTTTTTCCGCCTGACAAACAGATTTTACCTTGTTTTCATCACTTACGACTGACTATGAGTTTATCTCACTAAGTATGCACATTAGCATGGATTAGGGGCGTCAAAGTCATTCTATTTAGGGTTAGGGGTTTTCATAATAAAATAATCCAAGAGTTTTTTTTGAAAGTGTTAGAATGTGGTTGACTGTTGATGAATAGAACATTTTTAGGGGGCCTTTATTGCAGCATAATGTCAACAAAATGGGTAAAAAAAAATGTGATTCTTTTTCTTAAAAACTTGTAAAAAAATTACCTAAATTATGCAATCGCATATTTTAAAACAGCAATAATAAATTCATTTAAAAAATATGTTTTTCATGCTCAATAAATACCCACTCCCCGTCTCATAATGACATTATGCCCCCCACTTTTGGAACCAACAATGTGCCCCAGTTGATCGCTCATTCATGTAAATGACAAATTAAAGATCTGAGTCAATCTTGTATGAACAATATTAATTACTCAACATTTTAAGACTTTATACTCTGTGTTATACCTTAAATCTTTATAATATGGGGGAAAAAAGAAAAGAAAATACTTGAATAATGAACTTCAGTCATTCATTTTGTTGGTAATGTTCTAATATCAAACAGTGTGTTTCTCCTCTGATTAAAGGATAAAAACACAAGTGGAAAAAACAGAATCATCAGAGGTAAAAGGACCAAATGGGGGTTCCCCATTATCAACCAACCCCATGGTATCTTACCCTTTCCTTCTCCACTTAGTCCTCCCTCGTGGCTCTCTTCCTTTTTCACCAGCTTTTGAACTCCTGTGTGAGCGTAGCTTGGAGTGAATCTCAAGAGATGCAGAGAAGGGATTTGGATGGAAAGATGCATCCATGGGGGAAGATGAAAGTACCGCGATGTTCGGAGTGATGTTAAAGAAGAATTCAGGCAGCTGCAGTAGTCTTACAGCAAGAAATATCTACCACCATCCCATGTAATGCAACACGAACTATCAGGGTGGAGTTTTTTCTCTTTTTTTTTTTCTATGTTGAAAAATCATTTTCCAAGACGGTTTCTCATTCCTTCAGCTGGTGATGAAGTGGAACATGATTGTGCATTTGATGGGATGACATATAGGCAGCTGTTTACCCAGCCACGCTGAGACACCCACAGGCTGCTTAATGGGAGCCTGATCTATCAGTGACTACAGTTGCTGGTTTCACAGTTTTGCGTCATCTCATTAACAGTCTGCAGTCTGTTCACTTCACAGCTGTGTGTTTCCACTTGTGAAATAATCCACAGCTACTGTGTTAGGGCAGATGTGCACATGGAGGTAGCTTCATGGTGCCATGTGCATTCGGATATTGTCATTAAGATGTGTCATATCAAAGACCATAAATGGCTAATATATTTCTGAAGGGGCATCAATCTAAAGACAATACAGTATATGATGATGACATAATATAATGATATAAGATCATCTTTAAGGGCCCACACTCTACTGACTGTTTCTATGTTTTTGTTATTGGTGACAATACACTGTTCAAGTGCAAAAACATGGCAAAGAGGGTTAGGAAATCATGTAGTTTTATCTATCTGTGGGTTGTGCTATATATGCACTTGCTAGTTTTTGGTTTATGAGATGCATCTTTGAGTTATTTCAGAAAACTGATCAATTGGTTAATCTAATGCTTCACACATTTCCCTTTGTTAGAGCAAGTCAAGATTCACCTGGTAGCAGTGTTTAAAATAACCGCATTAGGTAACAGCGTTCTTTTTTTCAGTAACGGTGTAATCTAACTAATTACTTTTTACGTCATTAACGTTACTGAACGTTAAATGCGGTGCATTACATGCATTGATTGAATAAACTGTTAGCCGCAAGCACCCCTGGCTTTACACGCAGCTGTAGTGAGGAGGTGGGTTAAAAACAAGGTGAGCGATTATGATTGGCTAAGGCGGTGTCATGTTTCATGGTAGCCAATCAGAGCCAGTGTTTTTACACATGTGCCAGCACATGCGCCACACACACAACCACTACAGATTTGATGAAGCAGCAGTGATGGTGAGCGTTGAGCAGTCCAATGAAAAGTCGGCATTTTTTAAGGTGACAATACAAACACTACTTTAAATTAATTGTGGTCAAAGGCAAGAAGTGCATGTGAAGTGTTCATTATATCCAGGAGCAAAGACTTTGTCGACATCTGTCATAAGCAACTCTAATTCAATGAAGCGCCTCACAACGACACACGCATCTAAAAAATCTGATCCGACATATTATAACATGTTAAACCATTTTGCATATAAAGAATTATACTGTGAACAAATGACTAAATGTTGTGGAGTGGGTTAGACTCCATATAACATGTAATATATTTTGATCAACAGGACACAAGTGCACATAATGTAGGAAACGGCAGAGAATTGTATATGTTACCATTTCATATATGTATATGTTTCCATTGTACCAAAACATTTGCAACTTGTTCAAAGAAATATGAAACAGCTTTATTGATGTGCTCAAGTGACACATTTATGTGAAGTAGCTTTGAGAATTTCAATTCTGATCTCAGAATTGTACAACCCTTCAACAGGATCCAAACACTTATTTAAGGCTAAAGTTAAAAGCTACATATATTTTAAATATTAAAACATTTCTTATGTAAAACTAAATGTTATAACTTCTGTTCCCTTTCAGTCGATTCACTCGGTGCAACACATAGTATAGTATGGGGATTTATACACGCCCCGGCAGAGCAGCTTTGAACTAGAATTCAACCTCCAGCACTGTAGTGCATGCTAGACCCAGTAGAAAGAATCGAATGCGCTACCGAAGGTGCCATTACATTTAGATGGCAAAACTAAAGTGTGCGGTGATGACCAACTGGCGGCATGACAGATGTCATTTCAAGATACCCCTTTAAACAAAGCCCATGATGCAGACATGCCCCTAATCGAATGTGCCCTCACATCATGAGCTAACTGAAGACCCCTGCTGTTGTAGGTCAGGGAGATAGTCTCCACAATCCATTGAGAAAACCACTGTTTAGACAGGGCTTTATCCTTGGCTGGATAAGCAAAACAGACAAACAGCTGGTCACACAAGCACACACTGAGTGTGGGGTATGTATCTGAATAGAGCACGTACAAGACACAGGGAATGTAACCTCCTTTGCTCCTCAGACGCAAAAGCTCATTAGCTCAAAAACCATGGAACTATGGGCTGAGGGATGATCTTAAGCATATACGCCACATTTGGGCATAATGTGACCTTGGAACCATCTGAAGTGAACTGGGTACAAGAGGATGCACTGATAAAACATGAAGGTCGTCCACTCGCTTTGCGGAGGTCAAAGTGAGAAGTAGTGCAGTCTTGTATGAAATGGGGGTTGTGCTTGGGAGACTGTGCTATGAGAGAACAATGCCTTTTGGGATTGGACCCCTGACAGGGTCAGCCACAGGTGTCTCTGCGCCACCACGGTAGACGCCATTCCCCTGCCGAGGAAGAGTGCTGTACAGCGGGACGCACGGAAAATATAGTCAGTGGCGACTCTGATCTTGTTAAGAAGAGGCTCCAGCGGGCTGTCGGGAGGAAACAGTGAACCGAGCTCTGCCAGACGCATCGCCTGATAGGCCTGCAGCATGGTAACAGAACTCAGTGAACGAGTGGTGCCTGCCTGCGCTCTGTAGATGTTCTCCAGCTACGAGGAGGAGAAGCTACAGTGCTTGGATGGAAGCGTTGTGGGGCCGTTCACGCCATGGTTGTGAGATGGGGCCAGATAAGCTGCCAGAGAAGGCTCCATAGGCAGAGGGTTAACAATCCAAATCCAGAACGTTCGCCATGTGGTCAGCCCAGCTACTAACGGGGACTTCGACCAAAGGCTCCTTGCCATTGGACTCAGACAAACCTGGTCCCTTGACTCGGAGAGGAGAGGGTCCTGCCGTACAACCGCAGCCTTCCCCAGCACCTTTTCCAAAGGTATCCCATACTATATGTGGTGTACCGAGTGAATCGACTGAAAGGGAACTGTTGGAAATGTCTCTACTAGCTTATCACATACAAACTGACATTTTTAGCTATTCATTTTTGCAAAATATAGCTCCAGCACAGTCCGATTGGATGGAGAACATCTGTCAACAACAATTTGACTTCTTGCCAGAGATTCTTAAGCAAGATCTCATAGATCAATAAATCGAAGATCATTTGCTGGAAAAATTATGGTAAATGGTTGAATTTGCCGCTCCAAAGTTTCTTTTCATCTCCACCATAAACAAACTATTTAATGACGTGCGGAAAACTTTTGTGCATTGCATTGTGAGATGTGGAGTCCCATAGACGGATGAATAGAAGTGTTTTTCCTTCATTCGTAATGCGATTTTGTGTGTTTCTTCACCAGACAGACTATAGTCAGCTTGGCCCCATTTTTGTTCTAGTTTGTTCCCGGTATTCCCCAGATATCACCTCACTCTGCAAGACATTCAATTTCAGCTGGATCTTTCCATGTAATCCCCAAAATAAACAAATGTGTTGCAAAGTCACTTTGGCAGTGTTTGGGGGGCAAACAGTACAAACGAGGTACTTGAAAACATAACTTAAAATTTCACATTCTTCTGTCTTCAGCAGAAGTTGGTTTTCAAAAGTGTTCACTGACAGCTGTGCTTGTTTTGGGCTGAAGACGGAACCTGCATTGCTGAACAGTCTTTCCAAGGTTGCAGTGTTGAGTAGTGTGCATCTAAAATAAGACGTCTCGCAAAATATTTGGTAAACCAATTTATATTTATTGGGTCCACATTGAGGTTGAAATTTTCACATGTGCCCCATTATGAGAGATTTTTACCTTTAATATAGCATTTATTTATTTTTGCTTGAACAAGTTATATAGAAATGGAAAAAATATATTTTGCTTTGGATAATGAAGCATAAAGGCACTATTGACACATTTACACATTATGAATTGATGATCTAGCAATAAATTGTAATTTCTATTTTTTATTTGTGTGTTTTTCAGGAAAACAACAAAATAATGCATATTTTCTGTTATTATTTGTGTTTTTTCTGTTACCTTTGTGCCTGATTATCTTGTTTTTGGTATTGGAACAAATTTAGATTGGGGACAGAAATATATTAAAAATTATTATAATTTTTTTGATGTGGGGTTTGATGGACCCAATTCTATCATTGTTTATCGGGTCCAGCAAGCCAGTGAAAAAAAATAAATTAAAAAACACCAATAATAACAGAAAATATGCAATATTTTGTTGTTTTCCTAAAAAAACAAAAGAAAACAGAAATTACAAATTACTGCTAGATTATCAATTCACCATGCTAATTGTGCAAATGTGTCAAAATTGCCTTATTAAGCTTCATTTACCAAAGCAAAATATTTCTATAATTTATTCTAGCAAATAAATAACCCAAATGCTATATTAAAGGTAAAAATCACTCATAATAGGGCATATGTGAACATTTCAACTTTGATGTGGACCCCATAAATATAAATTGATCTACCAAATATTTTTGCAAGGTTTCTTATTTTGGTCATTGGAACATAATTAGACTAGGGACAGATTGATTTTAAAACATTGTGGGGGTTTGATGCACACGAGTGATGAGTTTGACAGACAGCTTGAGAACCACAGGAAATGTTTTTGTATGTTTATAAAGGAAAACATTTTTTTTTACCATTTAATTGTAGTAGATTGAAGACCTAATCAACAAACAAAACTTAAGGAAAGTAAAACATTTCCTTAAAACCAGCCATATCGACAGAGAAAATTACGATGGCTCAAAGAAAAAGTCTTCAAAAACAATGTAGTTATTTTCTGTAAAATTAATGCAACATAAATCCATGCTGGTGCCACGTCACCATTGTTTCTATTTCAGAATACAGAATACATGTTCACGGTATGAACTGGACTTTTTAGTTCTGGTTGTGTGGTGGAAAACTTGCTGTTGAATTGTGTTCCATGTGTAGTCCCAGTTGGCAATCCAGGAGAATTACGGCAAACAAAGAAATATCACCCTCTCCGATGGGTGACGGTGTCGTGTTGTCACCGGTGATGGGGAGACTGGGGCCAAATGTCATGGTGCATGTGTGTGTTTTGCTGTGAGCTTTTGGTTGAGGGCAACCATGTGGTCTCACCTTGCAATCACCTGTCACTGTCAACAGATCAACAGTTGTTGACATATTTTTCAACCGTGAAAATGTGCGTGCTTGTTTTTTTTTTTTTTGTTTGTGAGAGAGCATTATTTCATTGTGTTTTATGTTTATTGTGAAAAGAAAGAAAAATGCTGTATATCATTTGACCATATGTGAGTTTAAGTGTAAGGCCTTATTGTGTTTATATTATACACATTTTTACTGCTTCAGACATTAAATCATATACTCACACCATTAGTCACATTCACTTAGCCACACACCATTGTGAAATAGCGCTCATTCATTTAATGCTACTTAGGATTTAGTGTCTTGTTCAAACTCATTTGTGACATAAACAGATGTATTAATATTACTACATAAACTGAACCATTATAATTTTTCATTTATTAACACATTTTGGCTTAGCTATAGATTGCTTAGTTATTGTTGAAGTGTCATCTTCTGCTTCCTCTGTGGGATCTCGGCAAGACGGCTACGGTTCCTAAAGTAAATGAAGAGAAAAGCAGAACCTTGTTAGAGTTAGGAAAGACAAAAAAATACAATTTTCTATAGTTAGAGTAATGAATGCTCCTAACCTGGGCAAGGGGAATTTTCCCTCATGTCCACCACTATGCAGCATTTAAAGCTCCCATCTCATCTATCAAGCTCCAACAATAGAGATGTCGTCCACTCCCAAGACAGCTGCTCAGGCAGAGCCCTGTGAGAAGAGCGAGCGAGAGAACAAGTGCAAACATGACTAAGCTTGTTCTTCTGCACAACAGACTTCACTCATAACAACAGGGTCCAATTTAGGTTGCACCGCTGATTCTTTTTTTAACACGTTCATTTTAAAAGGCCTCACATTACCGCTTTGACACCAGTACAGCCTGTAAAATGGCCTTCATTCATGGATATGCTCACAGATTGATTAATTCTGTGTTGATCGTGACGTGTCATTTTCTCCCTCATACAAAGGAAAGTTTTTAATCAGGTGAAAGAGAGAATGTGATGTGCATTATTATGACAATGGCTACGTTTACATGAGAGCTGTAATTCCCCTTCAATTCAGAATAAAAGGTGAATCCTCTTTAAACTGATTTATTCTCAGCGGTGAATAATTAGGATTTATATTAATAATCCTGATATTTATTTTAATAAACCAGGTTGTATTCTTTTCTGTACTCACGTACTACTTGTTTTTCAGCCTATTTGGGAATTGATAAGAGAATTGATAAGCAGGAATCGATAAAGCCTTATCAATATACATCCCTAGTACGGAAGCATAAACATGAGGACATTCACACGGACATATTACACACACACATGGACATCGGCAAACAAAACAGGCTTCATCAGGAGGACCTGAAGCCCTGCACAAGATCACAGAGCTTCACTAATGACATGTGGGTCATCATAAAGTTCTCCTTCCACTTAAAATCCCGTAGATAGAGGCAGAGCAGCAAAACTACAATCAAACTAAAAGTGAAAATAGTACGTATTTTGTAGTCTTCTATGTTGTTGCCAAAAAGAGTTGTATTTTCCTGATATACTTCATATGTCACTACTGCTCCCTGTCCAGTTACAAACTTTCCCAACCCCCAGACCTAAAGCGGAATTTAAAGCTAGGGTAGGTGATTTTCCAGATACACTTTTGAAGTTTTTGGTTGAAATTTTCTTGATGTCCTGACAGAATATAAGATTTTATGTGCTCTGAAAAAGGAACGTAGAAAATCCATCATCTGTAGCAGCTGTAAACCTGTAATAACTTCGACCAATTGAAAAAACAAACCGATTATTTTTAACCAATCATGTCTCCCTGCTCGTTCTCGACCCTTCACATGCACAAGCTCACACTGAAAGTGCGTCAATGCTGACAGAGTTTTTGGTCACGTTTTTTAACATATATAATGGTAATGTTTATTGTTTACTTACTGCTGAATGAGACATGAGACAACAAAGTTTCTACACAATACAAGTGATGAGCTGAGCTCCTCTTCTGCAGCAGCTGTGCGCATGCATGTGAGTGAGACGGCGCACAGAGGGAAGGGGCGAGGGGGTTAAAGGCGGAGCCGTCTGGGAGGCTACATTCAAAATCAAGCTAGCTTTTGAAAATCGCCTACCCTACCTGTCATAAACCTGTTTTCCATGTAAACCTCAATTCGAAATAACTATTTCCATGTAAACACGAAGCAGAACACTTAAATTCCGAAAAAGTTAATTTGTAATAATTAATTCTGAAATAAAAAAAAACACTATGTAACCGTGGCCAATGAAGAACCAAAATAGCACAACCGACAGAACAGGCGGCGTATTCAGTGTTAATCTGTGTGTGCAAGTCCACCTTGCTCCTTTGATTATCCAACATTGGCACCGCCATCTGCAACCAGTTAATGCTTTCTCCAGCCCAGCAAGGCTCCTCACGTACACAGAGGCACAGCTACCGATGTCCTGCTGCTGGATAGACAGCCAGGTGGCACAGCACCAAATGACCAACGGTTTATTTTACACACACGCAGAGACGCTATCCTTTTCCAGCAAATCGTCCTTCTGCTTTCACCTTTTCCATTTGATGTGTGCATCGGTCTGACCGCCACACAGAGAGCGTATCTGTCTGTTTGTCTGCCATCCCTTCTGTTTTTACTGTGTGCCATTTGGCCCAATTCTCTACCTTGAAACAAGAACATTACAGAGATGCTCATCCTCAATTCAACAAACAATGCACGCATGCGGGTGCCTCCTCTATGAGTAAGAAGACAGCTCTAAAAAAGAACTCTTTAGAGGGGTGTCAGATGGCAGACGTGGTGTTGGCCTGAAAAGTGGGGGATGAGAGATGATGGGGTGGATGAAGGCAAGGATAGCAGGAAACAGCAGGAGGGGAAGATTGCGCTGTGCACCTTTTGTTTGCCCAGATAATAACTATCCACCCCCGACTCCAAAACCATGGAAACTCTTCCAGTCTGGAAAAATGAAAAGCATTTAATCTTTAGTAGAAATCCTAAATACTTCATTGTATTTTTACACATCACATTTTTAAAGGTGGTGCTACAGCAAACCTCTAAAGAAGAACATTTTTGAAACATCACAAAAAATCAACCAAAAGTGCTACAGATTTTCAACTTCCACCAAAATGTAACCCCAACACTGAGGAAGTTTTTGCACATTTAAATCTTTTTCAAATTCTAAAATCCATCACTGTACTTATTCATCTCCTCCCACAATTTTTGCTCAAATGACACCAAACTTGCTCCAGCGCATCTACAGACTGTCCTACACAAGTGCTACACAAATTTTTGATTTATCAAAAATGGAGCCGACAGTGAATCAAAATGTTTGACTGTAAATTGTTTTAAAAACATATACTTGCAAATTATTGATAAATATATTTCCAATGTCCATTAAAAAAAAAAAAAAAAAAATGCTGGTGTCATGGTGGAGGATGTTCGGAAAATATCAGACCCTTACCTTTTTTTTCACACTATTTTGAATTTCCCTCTATTGTGACTATTTGGAGTAAAAAAAAAAACATTTCCAACATTTCCATGTTGTCTAGGTGCAATTTTTGTTGTCTTATTAATTTAATGAATAATTTTTGAGAGCAGTTTGAAATCTGCTCTTACACGCTTAACAGCTGCTGTATCGTTTTGCCTCAAATTTCCTGGCCCCCGACCATTGCTGCACAGCAGCTATAATTGTAACTTGAGTTTAAAAGATTTAAAGTTTGCGTGATTGCAGATGGAACTGCAGATATCAGATGGTTAATTAAAAATACCCCTACCAACTGCCTGAAGAAAAAAAAGATTGAAAGCAGGTTAACCAAATTTAATTTTAGTGAGAAAATATTGCAGGACTTCGACATTACACTGTAAACCTTTCTGTTTCCTGTGACCTGGTTGGTTAGAGAGCACATAGCAGCATATGAAAGCAACCCACATGGAATCTAAAAATACTGCTGCACCATTGACTGCGACTACACTGTGGCATCTGTAGGTAGATATATAACTGTGTGTGCAGGGCGTGTTTGCCTGAATGGTTCACACCAGGGCTGCAGAATGGACTGTATTCTGTGGTGTACCAATGCCTTGTTTAAAAGCCTCCAGCACATACAGTGCATGCGGTTAAATGTTTCAAATGTGGAGTGCGTCTGTCTTTAGTGTGTAGGTGTGACACAAAGACTGGATTGGTCAGCTCCACTAGAAGCAGAATTACTGTAAATCTAGTGCGTCTCTTACATTAGGCGTTTCTTAAAGCTATAAGCATGTGCTGAGTTGCTACTGCTTACTGGTCTGTTGCTGTATATTATGATTGACTGAATACTCAGTGCACGGTTCGCTACTTATGGGTTTATCAATTGGCAGTGACAGTTTTCTATTAAAATAGGCTTTTAAATTTGATGGAGCAGATATTTTTGTTCCAGAAATGAACAAATCTATCTTTGGCAGCATTGCAAAGTAAAATGACAGCTCAAGCCCACAGTGACTGCTTTTCAACCATGTGTGACAGATCCTATAGACATTTTTTTTTTGTACCAACAATACAAGCAACAATTAACAGAAACCCATGCATTGCGGCCTTTTGGTTGACCATGAAAATTACAACAGCAGAAAAGAGAATGTTGTATTATGGCACAAAGGCTAAAGGAAGCATGGGGAAATGTGTTTGTAATTATTCTTAATAAATGTAAAAATTATATATGTTTCAGCATTTTGTCAAAATGGATACAAAGATCTTTGGGCCAGAATCTTAATTTGAAAAGTTTGAAAACATGACTTTAGTTTTCCATATTGCAGACCAGAGAGCTAATCTGACCTATTTATAATTGCCAAACCTATCACTATTAAACATATGTACTCGCATTGTCTTTATTTTTACCTCTGCCAAGAAGTTAATATTTTTTGTAAAAAAAAAAAAAAAAAAAGGTTTATATATTTGTTTGTCTGTTAGCAGGATTAAGTCAGAAGTACTTCACAAAGTCAACATTTTAGCCAAAGATATAAATCTTACGCCATGGAAGATTCCATTACACTTTGGAGGGGATCTGAATTAATGTACTGATTTTGGATCAAGTTTCAAAAATAAAAAATACCTATCTCATCATTGACTTAATGTGTAACAACCCTGGAACTATATACTATTTAATATAAATGTTTACCTTCACTCTTCATTGTAAATACAGAAATAAAGTTAACTCGTGTTTAATGCATCATCCCTTTTGCACTACTCATCACTGCACTACTGCACTATTATCCTATCATCATTATCTTATTATATTTTTATATTATCCTTTTTAGTTTTGCACATATTGGTCTTTAACTCCTGTTTATATTTTCAAGTTGATAGTTATTCAATGTTTACATTGTTAGAGAGCGCACAGTTCACATAGTCAAATTCCTCGTGTGTAACACATATACATGGTCATTAAAGTTGATTCTGATATTGGTTCATCATTTGACTCAGTTATGTGGAGTTGACTCCTCAATTACAGTATCAAACCTAGTTTTATTCGTATCAGATTCAAATTGCACATTTCATCGCAATTTTTCCAAAAAAAATAGGGGTGCCCATAAATTGTGACTCAATTTTGTCTCTAAATTGCCTGTAGGAGTGAGTGCGAACGATGTCTATGTTGCCCTGCGAAGGACTGGTGCCCTGACCAGGGTGTACCCCCACCTAATGCCCAATGAGAGCTGGAGATGGGCACCAATAGACACCTGTGACCCAGAAAAAAGGAACAAGCAGGTCAGAAAATGGATGGATGGAAGTTTGAACTGTCAATGTTGAACATAAAAGGATTATTTCTGTATTTTTAATGTTTGTCTGATAAGTCCTAAAACTCTGTTGTTTCGGTTTGAACACACGTGTGAACTGTTTTCATGACCTCATGGTTAGCAAAGGAGGAGTTGGGCTGCATGTGATATATGATCATGTTTGTAACACCTTTGGACACTAAGGAGGGTCCAGTCATGAAGATATACAGATAGATATTTGTGGCCATACCAGCCTGTCATTGCCCAATCTCATCAGATTTTGGAAGCTGTGGGCCTGGTTAGTAGTTGGATGGAGACCACCGAGAAATCCAGGTGCCACAGTGGGGGACAGTCACTCCAGTGGTATCTGTCATTGTGTCCTTGGGCAAGACACTTCACCCACATTGCCTAGTATGAATGTAGTGTGTAAGTGAGTGTTGGTGGTGGTCAGAGGGGCCAATGGAGCACTATGGCAGCCTTGCTCCAGGACAGCTGTGGTGACAATAGTAGCTTACCACCACTAAGTGTGGAGTGAAAGAATAATGTCTTGATTCTGTAAAGCCCTTTAAGTGTCTATGATAAAGCGCTATATAAAATTCAATGCATTATTATTATTATAATAGAGGCAGACACGGATAGAGATGCATAGAGAACAGGAAAATATAGAGACATAGGTTTCTTCCTCCAGCCATCTGTGTGTATTTTACCTGTCACTGTACCTAGAATAAACCTCATGAAAATGATATTACTCTTGTCATCTGTACTCGGAACTGTTCAATTAAAAGAATCAGGAAGAAGGTAAAGAAAACCTCACATAATTTACCAGAATTTTGAAGGGTAATTATTTTATATGGAATTTAATAGTAATAAAATAATTTAGATCAGTGACTCAAACTTTTTTGACTCAAGTATTCCCTTTCTCTTATTTCTGAATCCAAGTACCCCCCCTCTGTCCGACTACAACATTATGCTTAGAAAAAACCCAATCACAGAGCATAATGATGGATGGATGATGATAACACACACTTTAAAGAAACTTATTTTAAGTGAAAAGAAACAGTATTTAGTGCAGTGGTTCCCAAACATTTTTTGGATCGTGACCTCATTTTGATACCAAGAATTTTTAACACATTCTTTTTTTCTTCTAAAATTAGTTTTTGATCATGTTTGAGCTCAGATGTTTGTTTTTTGTTTTTTTTTAACTGCAATTTAGTTTAACTAGATTTAGATTGTTTAAGATTGTGTGTTGTTTTAATTTGAAAAATAACAATAATAATTGAAAAAAAAAAAAAAAAAACTTTTTTAAATTTTCAGAAATTTCAGGCTACCCCATTTAAACTCAAGGCAATCCCATATGGGGTCCCAACCCCAAGGTTGAAAAACCCTGATTTAGTCGTTCATGAATTGAAATGACTTTTTTGTAATTGGCGCTATACAAATAAAGTTGAACTGAATAGATCTCTCTGTCTCGCTCTCTCTCTAAGAACCCCTTGTAGTGCCATGGCGTACGCCTAGGGGTACACGTACCCCCATTTGAGAAACGCTGATTTCGATAGTAATTAAAACACTATGTAAATCAAGTCAATTAAATTAAAGCACTATGTAATATATGAATGTATTAAAAAGAACAGCTGATGTTATTGCAAATTCAAACTATGTTAGAAAAGTTCCTTTATTGTACAAAAAATAAGTGATATTGTAAATGTTATTTTCAATGAGGGATATGGTTCCCAATATCTTGTGTATAGCGTCTGCACCAATGTTTGCACCTTAGCACCTTACAGGTGTTGGGAGCAGCAGCGCGAGCCGCTCCACCAATTAGCAGCCCGGAGCGTGGCCACGTGATCAGATCCCGTTGTCTAAATTCCCGGTTGATCCCAGAGCAGCTCTGAGTGCTCGGCAGCCCTGAAAAACCACACTGAGTCGGGGGAAGTAGTATCAGCATGCTAATCGGGAGCACCGTGCAGGTAAAAAGCCCTTTTCTTTTCTCCTTTGCTCCACACTTTGTGCTCCGCGTGGGACGGGAGCACTTGGAGTGGAATCATCATCATCATCATCATCATCATCACCGCCTGCGGGCGACTCTCTCCTCTGATCCACGGGCTGGACAAGCAGCAGCAGCAGCATAGCTCTGCACCGTGTGTGCATTTAACTCAGCTCCATCCATCCAACCAACCATCCATCCAACCATCCATCCATCCCCGCTCCTCTCCCATCGCCTCCACTGCAGCCAGGCACATGATGCTATTGATAGTTGACAGACGCCTCCTAATCCCTGGCTGATCTCATCTGCCCAACCGGCCATTGCCATTTTCAAAACCAGAATGTTGATTGAAGTTTATTTTCCTCCCAGGTTGGTTTGAATTCCTCCTGGATGGATGGATGGATGGATGGATGGAGGGGTGCGTGCGTGTGACACTGCTGCGGCTGCATGAAGGCAATAGGCATGGCAAGCTTTTATTACTGAATTATTTATAAGACTGTCTGGCAGAATAATGCTTCTCTTAGATGGAGAATGCCGGTGCACATACAGGCCACTAGATTACATCTTTTAGTCACCATTCATATTATAGTTGGAGAGCATCCACTGACTTTAAATACAGGACAATAACTTGCTGATTATTCTTCTTTTTTTTTTTTTGGTTCATACATTATACAGAATAAACATTTAGCATTTTAACTCTTTGAATACATGTATATACGTGTGTATCAGCTGTAAAGATAGAATTCCCCATCGAGGGACTAAAAAAAAGTGAATATTGTTAATAAAAAATCAGATATTACTACTATTATGTGGCAATTTTAGCATTGGGAGTTGTTTTTAGTTTATAGAGATGATGTTAGCACAGATTCACCATGATGATTGAATGACAGATGAAGATGAGGAAGATAAGATCATGCTTGGAAGACTATGGACATATGGAGCAATTCCTAAACCTGTACTCTATGAATTATGTCATGGAGTTATCTTTATGGTAAAATCAGCGGCTCTGGAGATATTATCCTCTTATCCTCTTTTTTTTATATCCTAATCCACGGGTGAAAATGGATTTTGTCGCTGCTTTTTTTTCTCACTTGGACAGGAACAAAATCTATTTACCAGGGGTGAAAAATACTTTCACATTCAGCAGCTCTTTTCCAAACATCACCCACAGACGAGCTGTGTTTAACACCTCGCCTTATTGTTGTTGTTGTTGCTTTTAAACTGGCTTCCTGCTCAGGCTCAGTAACGCTGTGAATGCAGCACTGTGGCACCTGCTAGCCCTCGTGCTGTGCGCATGCGCAATGGCCCGTCCCTTCCAGGCTGCCAGTCCGCTGCAGACCAGCAGGAGGCTCCGGGCTCACGGCCCGCGCCTCGGCTGCAGACTCCGTCTCTGTCCCGGTTGTCAAGACGCTGGTAGTGAGTGAACGCTCCTCGCTGCGGCAGGACTCTCACACTGAACGGGTTTATTTCCTTTCTGTGGACTTTTATGCTTTTTTTTTTTTTTTTTAAAGGCACAGACTGGTCCTCACCGTAAGTTGGCTTTATTTATGTATGTTTGTCCCTGTTTCATTTTCCGTTCACATCCCGTGAGAGGTAAAAACCAAACAGCGGAGGGTTTAACGCTGTCCAAGTGTCACATTGTAGCGTGCACGGGGCTATTTATGACATGATTTATCGCTGTTCTGCCCGTTTGCTTTCATTGTTCCGTGTTAGGAGCGCATAGAGGAACTGTTAACCACACGTGATTAACTTTCTCTTGTTTTTGTGTGTTCACTGTTTATAGTCAGCGTGTTTTAATGTGAAAATAAAAGGAAATGTCTTAAAGCGAGTATCTTAGGTGAGGTGAAGGTTTGGATGCTCTTATTAAATGATAGCAGGTGTCTTGATTGCCCACTTCCGGACTGGTGTGTGTATCAGCGGATCATTATTTCCTATTGTTGAATTGTTGCCTTTGTTTACCTTTTTGTTTTGTTTTTTGTTTTTCTTACTCATAATCATTTTTTTGAAACACACACACACACACACACACACACACACACACACACACACACACACACACACACACACTATCCAAGTGAGTGTTTCTCAAATGGGGGTACGCGATGGTACTACAGGGGTTATTTGAAAGAGAAAGTGGAAAATCTGGGGTTTTGTAATGTTTATTAATTTATTTTTTTAGATAAAAAAAATGATAATCATAATAATAATGATGGAAGTAATCTTACTTAGAACATAACATGATATATATATATATAAATCCTTTATTTATCCCTCGTCCTTTACTATTTTTTATTGTTGTTGTTGTTGTTGTTGTTGCTGGCTTGTTTCTTTGTTTTTTGTTCCGCGCACCGACTACCAAGTCAAATTCCTTGTGCTGTACTTGGCAAATAAAACATTTCTGATTCTGATTTTGAACTGAAAGTACAGGGATCAGTTTTGGTCCCACACCAGACAGGAGATGACCGGAAATGCTAAAAACCAATAGAAATATATCAATTTAGGAGACACTAAATACTTATTTACAAAATGAGATTCTTTACAATGTGATTCATCACTCATTCATTCCATCATTATGCTCTGTAGCTGTTGTTTTCATAGAATTCAAAGCAAAAAATGTTGAAGTCTGACAAAGGGGGAATTGGAATTCAGAAATTGAGCCACAAAAGTTTAAGAACCATTGCTCTAAGGCGCGTGCGTGTGTGCGTGTTAAAGTGAGCTTAGAGGAAGAAATGTTGAACCACAGCCCTCCGTTCTTGCTGAACCAGCTCTTTGGCATACCTAATGACGTCATGAGAACATCTACGTCTCACACACACACACACTCTCTCTACTGGATACATCTATAAGTGTTCAAAGGTCTTCACACCTCCCAGTGACTTTACACTTAATCCACACACCTTTTGTTCTTCTTATCTGTTTCAAAGCTGCATTTATGAATACAGTGTATTTTCAGTGGGAGGTTCAAAGGGTTGTTAAAAAAAAAAAAAAAATGAATGTTTGCAAAATGTAATTTCATTTAGTTGTTTCGAGCAGGGACAAGAAAGGAAACAAAAAACCCTTTGTGGACAAGGAAACCCCAACAGAGAAAATAATAAAACATGTTCAACACAATATATGCGATCCACGTACACTTATGTGTGCTCTAAAAGTAGCAGGAAGAAGAAATATATTTTGAAACTCAACCCCATTTCTTAATTATGCAATTTTATCATATTGCTTCCTAGTCTGTTAGGAATTTTAGTTTCTTTGTAGTATTATATGTACAGTGCTGGACTATATTATGTTAATATCTAGTAGGGATGTCCCGATACAACTTTTTCACTTCCGATACAATACCAATATTACAGCCTTGAGTATTGGCCGATACCGATATCAATCCGATATATCAGCACAAATCATACATACTTGTATTACTTACTTTGTAGTGTGGAATGTTAGAAAAGGCTTGATCAGAGAACAATAGTCAACAATTCAAGTTCACTTCAGTTATTTTTTACTGTCAGTATATGGTGGGAGCAAAAACAACAAAAACTTATCGGATCGCTCATATCGGAGATTTTAGATGCAGTCCGGTAAAATCCGATATTTGTTTTCTGGCTGATATCAGACCGATATCCGATATCAATATCGGATCGGTACACCCTAATATCTAGACTAGGAGTACCTCCTCATCTGTCCATTAGGGCAGTGGTTCTCTTTTTTTTTTTTTTTTTTTTGGCTTAAGTACCGCCTTTCTCTTATTTCTGAATTCAAGTAACTCTTTGACTACATTTTGTTCAGAATACTATGAAAACAATAGAGCATAATGATACAGTCATTGTGTAAATGGTCAACTAATTCAGTTCTGGACATACCTGTCAAGTATCTCATTTTGGCCGGGAAACTCACGTATTTTACCCCTCGTTCCCGCCATCTTCCCGTATGAGTATTAACCCATAAATAACCCGTATTTTAATGTAATAATAATTAAAAGATGCCTTACTAAACTGAACGCCGTCACTAGCCTCGCGAGAACTTCCACCTGAAATGGCCTGAGTGTCAGTCCTCACGAGATTAGTGCTGACAGCGGCAACAAACCCGGAAACAACTCAGAAAAGAGATGAATGAATGAAGGCGTTCCAGCGAGAAAAAAACAAAGAACTGGTGTAAATACGCTGTGAAATGGGACAGAGAGTTTACCTTCCCTAAAGAGCAGCAGGATAGAACACAGTTACACGTTCTGTTAGATTAATAACTGAGATTTTAACGTCTACCACAGAGGAAGGAACGACGTAAGTCACCATGAAAAATCAGCCAATCACAAGCTCCATAAATATACACTGCTTTAAAAAGTGTCAAAGAATGTAAAGTCTGTAACAAATGTGTCTAATAAGTCATTAGTGAATACCAGAGAACCACATGAGTGAGCATGAGAAATTATCAGAAAATATATAATGAAAATAAAATGTTAATCTTTAACTTAAAGACAAGCAATGTGAAATAAACAGTATGTATATGTATATAAACAGTAAATATGTATATAAAATAAACGCATGTACTTCATATACACATTTATGGTTTTTTTGGGCTGTTTTATAGTTTAGGAATAAGGGCTGGGTGATATATTGAGATTCAAAATGCATCGAGTTTTCTATTTTGGTGATATAGAAAACTACAATATTTCATATATCATATGAAACAAAATACTAGTTTTAAGAGTCACTGCTTTTACTTCTCAGAACATCATGTAAAGCTCAGTTAGATGGATTTCTGAGTGCATATATTGTGCAGCTGTTTGTTAATAAATGTCCCTGTGTGGCGTTTAGCATCAGCAAATTTAACCCAGAATTGTCTTTCTGGTCAGATTTTATTTAATTAAATTATCTAGATTTACAGTATATCGTATATCACCATTTTGAGAAAATATATTGAGATGAGTTTTGGTCCATATCACCCAGCCCTAGTAGGAATGTTCACAGTATTTTAATGTGAATGAAGGTCAACCTACCAGATTCTAATCACATAATTGTATTTAGTAAGTAGTTGACAAGTGGGTGCTTTAGAATTCTTGTACACTTGTCTTAAAATATAAAGAATAATGGAGCTTGGTTGGGCGGGTGGGACGGCTCGTAGTGGGCGCCAGAAAATTTCCCTTATTTTCAAATCCAAAACTGGACACGTATGTTCTGGATTTCTCAGTCCTTCCAAATACACAATTTGAATGAAACTCCACGATATTTGCAGGGCTCACAGTTTTCCATGCTTATATCACATATTGGCTGTCATTTTTAATCTACATTTTCTGAACGAACTCTCAATTATTTAAAAATCCTGCATTTTATGAAAAAAAAACAAATCCACATTTGCCAAAATGAAATAGAAATTGGTCACAAAATCAAGGACATTTAAGTGTTGGTCCTGCATGGACAGATATCTGTCACTTAGTGCTTTGATAATATTGTCGATGCTTTACATGCTCTACGTTACATTACCATTTAAATGTGGAAGGGAAAACTAGGCCACATTAATGTTGCAAAGGCTTGTTTTCCAGCCTGTAATTTGTGGCCCACTTGATATCAAACTGCTTTAGTATATTTTCCTCCTAATGGATCAAAAATTGGTCAACAAATCAGAAAATACTACGACTTCAGCCAATCACAATCCCAATTAAGTGTTGCCGAGGGAAGACGGCGCTGACCGTAGCCCCTCAGAAAGTCAGATTCTTAGTACCCTTCATTGCTTTATAAGCATTTTTTTTTTTTTTAATTTTCACAAACTTTAGCTAGCTAAACATCTAGTATTATATATTATCTTTTGATATTTAAAGATTACAAGATTGAAACTCATGACAGGTCCCCTTTGATACGACAAATATTTCCATGTTTTTTTTTTCCTTTTAATTGTTGCTGACCTTTTATTAGAAATGCACTTCATTGTGAGAAAATAAACACTTTTCCACACACTTAATTTTCAAATAAAAAAAATATTATGTAGGCCACAGTGTCTTCTTAATTAACTTAAAAATGTAACAATCTTGCATACTTGCATATTTGCGCAGGTTTCCCACAGTGGTTGTAGCAGGGAAGTACCTAGATGGTGGGTCAGAATAGAACTGGGCTGGCCACCCCTGGAAGTGGATTAAAAACTCATTTTGAAAATGTATTGCATTGTATTTCTCCTGACAAAAAAGGACCACACAGACCCTGTTGGAGGAATATTGAAAGAAACTGATATCAGGTTATAGCACGTATGTTTTTCTGTGATGCAGTAGAAACGTGATACACAATGAAATGAATACATACATCTTTGTGTTATAGTTTTAGTTTCTGTCGGCCTGTTTTCACTGGCACACCATCAGATGTTCATCAAACTTTGGATCTGAGCCCTGACTGCTTCTGATTTACTTCAGTATTGACTGTGTTGATAGACAACTAAATGGAGGTGTGTATGTTCTGATTTGATGTGGCACTTATTGTTGTTCTTGCTTATCTTTCTGGCTGGTTAGGGTTGCTTTCTTTTATTTGCCTATAAATCTGCATTTGGATTATTTTTTAGTAGCGCTGGCCAGGGCGATATTGACCAAAACTCATATCTCAATATTTTTTTTATCTCAAAATGGCTATATACAATATAAATCTTTATTTTTAACTCAAAGTCTTACCAGAAAGACAATTATGGTTAAATTTGCTGTTTCAAAATGCCCCTCAGGTACATTTATTAACAAACAGCAGCATAATATGTGTCACTTTTGGCGTTTTCTCTCATAACTTGTGTGTGGATGTGGAGTGTCTTTGTTTTATATGCTTGTACACTCTCTTTAAATTATAGAGAGTGATGTAAAGCTTTTGTTGATTGTAACAATCATATCATGCTGCTCTCATATTGTCTAATTTCTACATTGGATCATAAAAGCAAAGATTGAGCTGCGTTCTCTAAAAGGGAGCAAAGTTAACTAATTGTGTACATTTATTCTTTTGTATATATTTTTGTGTACGCTACAGTGGCCCCACTAAGTGTTTCTCTACACTTGTGCTTGTTAGCATTAACTTGGCAATGCACTCTGTCATAATATTGATGGAATAAAGAGGAGGGGAGAAAAAAGTGCAAACTGTTATTGCACGATCATTATGCACATTCTGCTTTAGCTTCTCAGCATTCTATTAGCTCTAGGTGACCCTAATCATTGATAAATGCAAAGTTACATTATTATATTGTGTCCAATTCAGAATGGAAATGGTGATGATACATGATATTAAAAACCTATGTACAAATACTACTTATTAGTACAGTTGAATGCAAATTATTACAATAAACGAGACTGTATCCATTGGTATTTAGAGTTTATGGTAGGGCCGCACGATTATGGCCAAAATGATAATCGTGATTTTTTTTTTTTAATCAATATTGTAATCATGATTATAATCACAATTATTTATAGTTTTAGGGGGAGCGTTTGTATTTTTATTACACTACTTTTAAACAAACAAAATGTGTATAATGTGCAAAATTAAGCTATGAAATGGAATTATGATAAAAATAAATAAATATTAACCCACAAATTTGAAATTTACCAAAGAGCCTGTATTTTAAACGTAAATATTGTGGACGATTAGGTTAATTTAATCGTGGCGAACAAAATAAATAAAAGTAATTATGATTAAAATTTGATTAATTGTTCAGCCCTAGTTTCTGGTATTGAGTAAATGATTGTAAAACAGCTGCTGGATTTGGAAATAGATTTAATTCCAATGATGGAATTTCCATGGACCTTGACATCCAGATTAAGGACGCAAGAGTGCTGGCAACATCAGGTGCAAAATTATGAGTAACTACACGAAAGACAAACACTGTAATAGGCCTATTACATACAGGCCAGACCCTCCATATAAAAAGATAAAAACACGGTTTGGGTTTTATCTAAAGCAAATAGTTTTTTTTTACCTTCACATTAGTTACACAATGAAAAGTACAACCCTATAGTTTTAATACATTTACTCCATGGATTTTATGCAAACGCAGTCAAAGAAAAGCAGTGAATAAAAGTCTTTTCTGTTGTTTAGCTTTGACCTTTTAACCTTGTGTGACTCCCTGCTCCTCCATGTTGCACAGTTCAGCTCTTTTTTCTGCCAACCAATCTTTGTGTCTGTTTTCTGTTCTCTGGGGAGCAGCATCGCTGTCTGTTAGTTGTTTGGTCTCTACTTTATGTTCTCAGTTTAAACAGTTCTGAATCTCATTGACTTGCACTCGGCAGCAGAGGGATCAGAGCCGTGGCACAGGATGTCGCTTCCTTCCCCGCCTCAGCAGCATGTGTGTGTTAGCCTGGTGCCTATCACTGAAACAGGAGTCTGCCCACCAGTTCTCAGATTCTAGCTTACAGCAGCACAAATTGAGTCTCTTCTAGCAAGGAAATGTAGCTCTAATCCAATTGGCTAGAGCTTTAGTAAAAGCTTTCCTAATTGGCCAATATAAAAGCTGGCTGCCAAGGTTCCAGTAAGCACAACAGGGAGCTGAGGAGAGTCCCAGTGGTGCTGTGATGAAGGAGAGAATCTATAAAGGCTGTGATAGTAAGGAGGAGAGAGAGCGTGCCACTGTTTTAAATATTCCTCCACATAAAGCCCCCATCTGCACACACAAAGCCGTCCAGCTCACTATAGCTCATATTCAGCTGTGCTGGCCACACATACTCACAGTTTTACTCTGTGTTTATATGAATCACTGTGTTTACTTTGATAAATCATTTGTGCTTTGGAAAAAATATTAGTTGTAACATTTTCTGCCACCAATCCTATTTCTTGTGAGTCCAGGAACAGATCAGAAGCTGTGTTTCCATTACCTTTGGATATGCGCAAAATCCAAATAGCGCAATAAAAACTGGTGATGGAAACACCTGAATTTTTGAAAAACACTCATATCGCTTTCATGATATTGAAATGTGTTGCAAAAGCGCTATGGAAACACATTTTCTGCAAATGTACGTTACAGAATGTGATGTACATGGTCACATGACGTGACATACATGGTCACATGACCACTTCTTTCCAAAAAAACATGACCTGATACATGTAAACAGAAGAGGAGACCGGGACATTTCTTAGCATCGCACTTAAAAAATGATTAGTGTCACCTAAGACAGCAAAAAACAAAGGAATACAGAGTGTTATAAGGAGGTTTGGAGCATCCATCGTTCTGCACCGAAGTCTCGCGGGATGCGATTTCACAGGAGTTATGAGGCTCAAAGTGCAATTATGCTTTGTTGACATTTAGACATATTGTTTTTATTTTGCAAATATTTGTAATAAAAACCCAGCGAGAGTAACAGAGAGAAAGTCAATGGACTCTTGATAAACTTTTACCCTAAAATGAGCTTCTTAAGAAATGGTTTTTAAAGTGTCTCTTAACTTGAAGTCAGGCCTTGATTGGTTGGTTGGTTGTTTGCTTAGAATCAAGGACAGCATTTAGCATACTGAGTACAGGTGAAATTAAGGAACTAATGCTGGCATTTATGAAGAAATCTATCTATCTTCTAAACTTTTGCACATATACCTGTGGAAATGTAATGTTTTTTTAGATCACATATCTTCAGCATAGATTCTAAAGGTTTGTGGCACCATGCACAGTAACATCTGGAACAATGGCAGGATACAGGATTTCACTGTGCCAGCTTGTCTTTTTTTTTCCATAGTGTATCCTGTGCCAACTCCTCCCAGTTACACAAACCAGCCATGTGATGGAAAAGAAAATGACATTCATCAGACTAGGCCACCTTCTTCCAATGCTCTTTGCTAATGCTTGGATGCGCTCATGTCATTGTTAGGGCTTGTGCCTGTAGTCAGAGGCCAGCATATGCTTAGTAGGTCCACCTAAAGTCTGTCAGCTTTAACCACATGAAGCCAATGATTCATCCTGTCATTATTTCACAATATTTATCTTCTTCAAACCAGGTAATGGTTGAAAAGATGCCCTCTGCCAGTTCTTTTTCCCTTGTGACATTAAAGTAAATCCTTACACTTGCCTAATATTAGATTGTAGTAAACTTTACCTTTGTTTTCTAAAGGCTGTTGTACAAACCTGAACAACACAAAGGTGCATAGAAGTCTTGTGGGGGTTGTTAGGCAATTATACTGAAGCTATTGCACATAGGAACTAATTATTATACAGGTGATACATTATATGTTGATCCAGGGAACATCTAGTATCAGAAAAGATTTTACCATGAGCTTGTGACAAAGTATGGTCGATGGTCTTATGCTGAAATGGTTCTACCCAATTTTTCAAATAATATTAAATTGTAAACTATGTAACTTGTAGAAAAGAATCACAGTGAGGCAAGGCACTTATCTGCTTCAGTATTAATAAACGGTTGCTGTGTTAGCATGGATCATGTTTACTGAGAGGTTATCAGTGACACTACAGTCATGATTATAAATATGAATATGGATTACATATACTGGTTTAATCTTTCTCCTTATATGAAGACAAATTGCCTGTATGTGTTTAGCAGTATTTATGACAAAGCAAATTTGTCTCTGTTTACTTTTTTGTGTAACTAAAACCAGTCACAGTGGTTATACCAGGTTGTTTGCATTTACTTTGGTGGTTTAATTGCTTGTGGTGGGTAGATATCAATCAGATGACGGTGTTACTTTTTAAATTATTTTACACACTTGGAAATAGCTCGTGCAATTTTTTAACCCAGTGATAATTTCCCTTTTTTCCCTTTTCTTTTTTAAGGGAATGCACTCACATTTTGATAATAAAGCTCAGATCTTTTCCTCGTGTGCACCAAGTGAAAGGTTCTGTGTTCTCTACAGTGAGTCATTATTGGTTCCTTTTGTCACTTTATTCATTCATTCAAGTAAGTAAACATTTCACTATAAGCTGTCTCGTCTTTTGTATGAATGTGTATGAGGAAGATTCTTTCATAGTCATTGTGAAATGAATTGAATAAGCAAACGGTTAGGTCAGAGTGTTATTATATGAAGGGAGGAAGTACAGTAGTTTGCCATGTGGTAAATGTTACCAGTGTTTCCCTAAGGTTTACAGCATTGGGAAAAGGTGGTTCTATGGGCAGTTTTTAAATTAAATATACTCCCTCTCGTTTCAATTTTGGAAAGTCCATCACTGTTTTAGGACATTCCTCCAAGCAATAGATACCTTTGGTTTTGTCCCAGATAAGTTCTCACTTTAAGAGGTGGTTGTATGTCACTTAGGGAACATAATTCCACTCTGTTTTTTCTACGTTTTACCTGTTTCTTAAAAAAAGAACGGAAACAAATATCTTCACAATTTTGCTGAACAAAAAAGGTAATTGCAAGAAAATCAATCGTGGCAAATCTTTTTTATTTAGTCTGTCTTTGTTGTTCAAGCTCAGCGCTCGTGGTGTTAAAGCTCTTTTAGCTGAGTCAAATGAGACCGACAATAATAGGCTCCTTTAGGGTTCGACCAGCAGGTTTGCCTGCTGTTGTACAAGATTTTCCTGTCTCTGTTAGGACTGTTTATAACTGCTGAGTAGCTGAAGACATTATGTCACTCACTAATATTAAAACACATAAGCTATATTAAAAAGAAATGGAAGAGAAACCAAAGAAAAAGTTTGTGTGTATTTTAACCAGGGCTTTAAATTAACACCCGCCAAATGCAGGTAAAAATTAACTTTGGTGGTTAACATTGTAGCGTTACTAGCCATTTTGGCTAGTGAAGAATGAAACAAAACCACTGTGTCTGTTTGAATCGACAGGCTGCAGAAAAAATGTTGTAACATTGTTGCCAGATTGGGCTATTTTCCGCCAAGAAATTTGAGGGTATTTGTTTGTGGTAAGACTTTAAAACGTAATGTGTATCTGGCAACACTGCTGGTTGCGCTAATCCTATATTTCCCATGAACACTGTCGTGACGTGTCACAAGAAGTTAGTACTTGATTACTTCTATTTTTTTCTAACTTCAAACAGTGTTCCAGGGATTTAATTTTTTGTCTGCGTTAAGTTTGTTTATTAAGTTATGAGAATATACTTTATTAAAGGTTCACGTCTCCGACACACCCAAAGTTCCATATTACACCTTTTAGACATTGTTCCAACATTGTTTTTAAATTAAATGTTTATATTTGTACCATTTTAATGTATTTCTGCAATCAACTAAATTAAAAATAATTAAAAAAACATGAACGCTTAAATCTATTCTGAAGCACTCATAATGTAGTTTGTTTTCGCTGGAAAAGAATTTGGCTGGTGGAAAATCTGGTTGGCTGGTAACTTTAGGAATCTACTAGCCATGCTGGCTGGTGATCTAAAAAGTTAATTTAAAGCCCTGATCCTAACAGACCATGCCGTTCCTACTTTAATGACCCTCTGACCAGGGTTGCCAGATGAATTGCTGCTTTCAGGCTAAACTGTGGCCATCAGCCCATAATTGGTAATACAAATGATCAGTGCGATGCTGTGAGGTGTGAGCCAGTGTTTTGATATCAAGCTTAGGATGCATCCAAGGAAGAAGGAATAATGAGATTCTTGTCCTCCTCCAACACACACTGTAGTGCATACTAACATGAACGCCCTGATCACTATTAAACAGGAGGCTTTTCCCTCTGGAGCTGCTTCTTATTAACTGACTAAAGTAGTGTAATGGGAAAACTTTAAGGCTGTGGTTGCTTATGACAAATAGAAGCTAAAACTAAACTATACAGATTGCCTTCTAGGTATTGTTTTGAAAATAAATAGAAAATAGATGGCCACTTTTAAAACTGATATACCTGACACACGTCTGTATGACATTGTTGTAATGTATACACTGTACATACACGTCAGTTGTAGCTGTGTGTTACTGAGCTGTAATCAACCGTGTGTTGTGCTGAAAGGATGAGGATAGCGAGCAGAGGATTAATCTGTACAGCACACTGTTTCTGAGGCACTCATACATGCCTGTGAGCAGACACGTCACTCTCGCTTCTCCATATTTCCCCTTAGATCTTCTCATGGTCTCACTTCAGCACACACATCACTTTCAGCCAAAATTCTGTATGCACAGCTGCTGTTCAGACAGCTGCTTGTTTATGTAACTGATAAAGAATAATGGATGCCTGCATTGTGAAAGATATATACAATTAATACCTATAGGTACGGTATCTGCTTGGATCAATGATCCATGTTGTTGTCTTCTTGTTTTGTGTAATGTTGTTGGTGCTCTGAAATAATTTAGAAGGAAAGAGTGCTTCCACTCAGAATAGCATTTTTATGACAGAGAGGCTGATGTTCCACTGACGAGCTTAAAAAATACCAAATTTAAATAAACTAAAATGCTAGCTGAACCCCTAAACAAACAAACAAAAATGTTTTTTTAAAGAAATATGAACAAAACATTTATATAAAGCAAAATATTACAATATAAGGAATCAGGAAAAATATTCCAACCATTTTTAACAAATATTTTTTAGTAGAATTAAGGAATGACTTTGTCAAATTGAAATGACTAATTAAATCACCTTATTCAGACCATTTATATTTGTGGAACAGAATCATCCAGACATTGTGGCAACATTTGGTTGATCAAAGTGACTGTGGGCATGGCACTGTGGTTACTGGGAACAGTTGGGCACTTTCCTTTCACTGGGTTAGATACACACTGTGTCAAGTGGGTTGATTGGTGTTTGCTAGCTCTTCTGTAACACCCCCTTATGTTCTGTATCTCTAGAGATGTAAAGCCTCAAGGCAAAGAGATTGTGTTGTAGCTTGGTAAATTGAGCGTCTTTTGGCAAGAGGCTACTAAAGCTTCAGAGCGCTGACACTAAGGGCTCATTCTCCCTCTGTTACAAGTACTATATGGGAATATGTCACTGAAGCATGGATAAGGGGACCAAGCTTTACCTCAGTTTGAAGATACGGCAACGGTTAGAAGTAAATTAAACAGTAAGATCTACAGCATTAACTTCTGATGGGGCTTTTGGGGTTTCTTATGCTATTTTTAAACAGGCACAGGGTTATACCCTGGACAGGAAGAGTCTTTATGGTCCTACATTTTTGTTTGTTGATTCAAAGTCATTTTAGACCTTTTTTGTGATGTCACTGTTTTTCAGTTTTCAGGTTGGGCTTCTTCTGAAGTTAGAGGAAACAATTGACTGCTGATATAATTCTGTTGCCAAAAATGTTTGATATTAAAACATACTTTATACTCTACTTTTTTTTTTTTTTTTGGGCCAAAGATTAATTAACAATATCAACATTTTGATGTATTAATTTAATACTTAGAAATACTTTTTTGTTAAGTATATTTACTTACACAGGAGAATCTCAGAAGTTCGAATGCCTACAATACTTTTTTAGCTGGCTGAATCCAGGATGTATTTAATACCAACATAAATCAACAGAATTATCTGTTATAAAAGCCAGGGCCAAAAAAAGGAGTCTAAAAATTAACTTTAGTATTGATCTTGTGGTTGTGTGCGTGTGTGCACAATTAATTACTTCCTACCTGTGCAGCCATACTCTCAATCCTAAAAAGATAAATATGTTAATAAGGTCAGAAGATTTCAGCCTAACTACTGTAGAATTGCATTGTCCACTACGTGAGTTGTTTTAGACGTCTAGCATGGCTGCCATGTGACCTGCGATGACGCTGCGAAAAGGTCTATTGTGCAAAAGATGAACATGTGTTGGTAGGGCTATCAAAAAAGTTTTGAAGTGACATCTCCTCTCACATATTCCTACATTTATAGGTAGTTGTTTTATCATTCGTGTAAATTTATATTTTTTTGTTTAGGCTTTAGGATAGTTTTGCCGTCTTTGCTCGGATAGGCCTCAACTCTCCTTGTCCCTATAAACAGCCACTGAAATAAAGTTACAAGATATCAATCAAGGATTCTGTCAACTTTAGATTAGTAAATATAATCTTATATAAGGTCTGTCATTTATTCATATTTAATCAAGAAAGCTTATACTGCTGTGTACTTCAGCACGGAGAAAATGATAGGCATATAAATATAATATAGCAATAGAAAAGGGCAGGAAATGAAGTCCTAGATTGCAGTGAACAAGTACAATAAATAATGGAGTGTCAGGTCAGCTTGTATTTCCACAAGGATGCTCCATCATTCACACAATAGGTTGTTTAATGAAGGCAAAATGATGCAGATCATTAAATATAGAGCAGCAACAGGGCAGAGCCAAAAGGGAAAGAAGCCAAGAAAGACTCAAGTGGGCGAATGCGGTCATCTAAACAACTTTCCCCAGCAGAGCTCCACGACCACCGTCCTGTTGGAAACAACTCAATTGAATCTTGTCTATTGGGTGCCAAAAAGCAAGGTGTGTTACTGTGAGCTATAATGGGCTAAACCTGGGTGGTGAGCAGTAGTTCTCCAATTTAAACTAAAGCTACACGGAAACAGATCCGTTCTCTACACAGCAAACCACAGTAAATCCTATCCACACTGGATAGGTCTTGTACTGGAGATGAGATTTAAGTCTCAGTCCTAGTAATTGTTAGAAACAAAGGGATGATAGTATAATATTATAGAATAATATGTTTAGTAGAAGAGAAGGGATTGAAAAGACAATGTTCAGTAGAGATATATGAATAAAGGAGCAGAGCAGCAGGAGGGGAGGTGTTGGTCGGTATGAAGCAGGTGGATAATTACTGGTTTTATAGTCGATAGTTTCCTAGTCATTACTGATCCTTGACAGACAGAGACTGAGGAGGTGGATTGTAGTTTTCTATGGTAGCAAGCAATTATCTGAGAAAACATGTAAGTTTTATGCTCATGGTTGGGTCATTTGCCATGATTTTTATAACATAGTTTGCTGTACTTTTACATTTTAAAGTTAAATGTAAATGAATGAGGTTTTAGGCTTCATGCTGGATGAATATGTCTCTGCTGTGGTAGATATTTGATTCAATCTAATGTAAGAAAGAATGTTTGCTCAACTCATCCAGTAGTCACTCATAAAATTACTTTATTGTTTTAATGCTAGTGGACTTTAAACTTTGCAGGCACCAACATGAACTTTATATTCTGATTTCAGAAGCCAAACTAAATCAGACAGGGGTTATGCACTTGTGGGAAAAAGGATTGAAAGATGAAGCATTTTTGAAAAGCAATGATGTAAATTTGATACCACTTTTACAGCAATTTCTCACGACACCAACATTATTCAGTGCATTACACTGTTGGGCACAATCCTTGATTCAGACACAATCTGAAAGTGCTGCCATTTAAGCTCAGATCCCTTCTTCATAAACTATTTACCCTTGGACACTTTTACGCGTCGACAGTTGAGGCCCATTAGGATACTATAGATTTTTATGCAATTTATTTTGGTAATTGTGACAGGCTTTGATAGCTTTTTTGTTTCTGTTAATTATTAAAAGGCTAATATTTTGATTTTGCTCTAAAGTATTTTTTTTTTTTTGAAAATAAAAGCATTTAACTATATATATATATATATATATATATATATATATAAAAATATTGGTGCTGTCAAACGATTAAAATAATATTTTTTACAATTTTTTTGTTCTCTTAGTGTTGTTGTGTACTTTTGAGGGATTATACTATACTATGGTAGCTGTAAAATGAATGTGAAAGTAAATGTACCGACACCCTGAAACATGCAAGACAGCATCTCATGTCAAATCTAGTAATTAAACATTTAAAGCTGTTCTTCACAGCATGTGGTTCAGCTGTAAAGCCATGGAGCGGCTGCCGCGGTGTGTTACACATGCTGAAGTCAGCGCACGCTATTTCTGTTGCTCCAAGTCAGCCAGCCAACAACTAACTCTGCCCATTTCAGACTAGGCTAATCCAGTTAGGCCCTAAGTTGCTAACGGTTGTAAACTCTGGTCACATATTTGGTTAATTTTAGACATGAGGACACATTAAAACATAACGGCTTTTTTTTTTTTTTTCATTTTAGTAAACTATGATAAAGGGAAATTAAGATTTACAATTATTAGTATCTGCACTTCCTGAACAATAATCATTGTTCCGTTGTGATTTGATTAAATATATCACACTTTTCTGCATTCAAAAGTCATGATGCTCGACTGTTAGTTTTATTAATTATGCGAACCAAAATCAAACAAAATGTAACTAGTTCTATGTCTGTCGCCTATAGGGATGTAACGCTTCACTCAACTCCCGATACGATTCGATCCACGATACTGGGTTCACGATACGATTCTCTCACGATTTATTTTACAAAATGAGACCTTAGACAAAATCTTTTAGCTTTGATTGACAAAATAATCTCTTGATGAACTATGCAAAACAATGTAATTTAATTAAAAATAAATCCTGAATGAAATAAATAAAAAAAATAGTACAAATGAAGAAGAAGCCTATTCATTTAAATTCTGGCTCTTCAGTAAACGATGCCAAACTGCATAATAGTTCCATTTCTTTTTAAAAGTGCAACTGAAAATGTATTTTGTGCCTTAACAATTGGACCTTCAAACAAATCCCATTTCAAAAAAATTATATAAATAAACTATGGCTTTCATTCTCTCACTCTTGTTTCTCCCTTTCCTCTCTGTGCCCCTCTTATCTTGTATTTCACATGTTCTTTCTTTCTCACCTCTTTCATTTTGTCTTGGGGAAGCCAAAATGCTTCCACACTTCTGATGTAAAACACGGTGGTGCGTCCTGAATTTCAAATTCTAAATAGATAGCACCCTCTGCTGTAAAAAAAAATAATTAAAAAGTACTGCAATTTCAATTTCAGAGTATCGATCTGAACCGTGACACCTTTTAATCGATTTTTAACTGCCTCACGATTAATCTTTACATCCCTAGTCGCCTTAGACTGTTGTCAACGAGTAAATGGTTAACCACGTTGAAGACGTCAACATTCTTACTCTGCACTACTGTTTAAAGACCAAGCTATCACCAAATTTCAGGTGCACATTTGTGCGTAGCGTTTCATCTGGTATGCATTGTTTATTTTGGGAGCGCACCTGTGTACCCCAGGTTATACGGTATAGTCAATGCCACCATGCATATCTCATAGGGATGTGAATCTTTGGGTGTCTCACAATTCGATTCTTGGGGTCACGATTCAATTCAAGCGATTCTCGATTAAAAAATTGATACAATGCATAGTGTGTTAAGGAAAATTATGGCATCAAAACAATAGTTTGTACAAGATAATTTTAAATAAACTGATTCCAATGATGTAATCACACAAAGGCAAACTTAAGACAAAAGGTATTCATGCTCAACAAATGGAAAATTGTTTACTGTACAAGAAATAACCTGCATAAATAAAATTGCCTAAATAAAAGCTTAGGCTGGTCGAGTTTTCGTCTCTCATAAGGTGCCCATTTCAAAACACACAACACTGAAACTAGTGTTTTTTTTAATATATTTCAAGAATTTAATTGTACAAATAACACTGCAAACTTTAACTGGTATTTTGTGTGATTTCTCAACACATCACATAACAAGAGTGAACACATCTGAGAGAGACAGATACTTATTCAGCTCTGGTGCACATACACTCCTTTTGTTATATATATATATATATATATATATATAATACTGTATTAAACTGCTTTCATCCTGTACTTTGTCTGTTTTTTGTTGTTTTGGTTTTTATGTTTCTACTTGTATGGTTTGACTTAAAATAAAAAAAATAATAAAATTGATTTTTGAAGTGTTTGAATCAATTCAGAATTGTGGATGATTAGAATACACAATTCTGATGTTAATCAATTTTTTGTTTCCCACCTCTAATATTTCATGAATTTACAATCTGAGTTCAATTTAGTACCAGATTGCAAAGAAAAGAGAGGTTTTGAAAACTTGTTTTATTTTTATGTATAATGCTGTACATTTTATTTTGAAAAATTGTCACTTCTGCTTTTGCGCTCACACTTCCTTCACTTTGCTGTATTTGATTTGTTTGATTGGACTCGGTGCTGAAGCAAATGCTGTCAGAGCGGGGAGTTTGATTTAATGGCAGTAAATATGTTCCCTGTTAGTTTGTAGCACTCTTTATCAATAACCATTTCATTACTGCTCAGAATTTGCTGACTAAAACATGTTTTGCGGTTTCTTGGTTATGCATGTAGGTGAAGCCTTGTCAGGTGTGCGGTAATAAGACAGCAGTTACAAAACAGATTTTGACATTTAGTGCATATTTTTTTATGTTTTACTGATTGGAAACAATGGGTGGGATCACCATGTTGGGTTGTAAAAGCAAAAATATTTATATAGTTTGTTTGAGTTGCACAATAGCTATACAAACTTTCGAGAGAGAATTAGATGCGTTGGTAAAATAAGCAAATGCGTCTCTCACTAGGCTCTAAAGGTGGTATTTTTCTCATATATCACTGATCCGTTTCCAAGGGCTTCACAGAGAGCAAGCAACAGAAGTCTCAATGTTTTGGTGCATGCTTGCGTGCGTTCCTGCGTTTGTGCGATGCTTTTCCAATCCGTGCCATGGTGTGCTCAGTTACCCCGTTGTAACAAAGATATCAGATGGCTTCAGTGGGTGGGAGTGTGACAAAAAAAAAGTGGACAGAAGGTGTAAAACAATCAGGCGAACGGACAATGTGCATTAGTCATAACAACTGAGTTAGACACAAACATGAGAAAAAGTGATCAAAACTAAATGAGCAATTTAGAAGTAATTAAATTGTTTATTTTGGATGCACTTGATGCATTATTACAAAGTGTGTAAGAAAAAATCTATTTGGCGGTATATTGCGATATTTCACCGAGTGATAATGGAACATATCCCAAAAATGTCCAAACTTTTTTAATTTTGCTAACATATGCATAGCTATCTCATAAACGCCCAGTCACTAGGTGTCAGTGAACCACATCAGACCTTGTTAAACTACTTCATTCCTCAATGCAATTTTAGCTTGAAAGTTGTTTGCCCTTTATTTTCAGAAACACACTGGACACTTTTATAGATGTGGTTACTTTTCTTTTAAAGTTAAGGACTTAACAGAATCAGAATCGGTTGTAGAAGCAAAAGTTAAACTTTTTCGTAAAATGTAATTTGACTGTTTGATAAACCTAAACCTACCAGCAGTTAGTTACCATTTACTTGTTCTTGCATGTTTAAAAAGAATGAAATAAATTATATTTCATAACATTTTGTACTTGTAATGGTGAAATTTGTCATTATTGATATCACGATATATATCCCATTGTTTAGTATCTGGATATATTGTATTGTGACATAAAGCTGTGCAATTAATCAAAATTCAATTATGATTTTGATTATTACGCTCAACCATTACAAAATAACATAATCGAGAAAAAACTATTATTTAAACTATATATATATATATATATATATATATATATATATATATATATATGTTTTATTTGCGAAATAAAATAAACTTCCATAATTCTGGATATCTACAAAGGATAAAGATAGGCAAACACTGATTATTAATACTATCTTTGAGTTGTTTAATGCTCATGCATGCAAGCTCCTCCACCCCACCCCTCTCAAAGCTACAGCTAAAGCTAGCCTGCAGGCTAACACGAGGAACGTTGTTGCCAGTGGTCTTGAAACACTGGCAGGAGAAACGCGGCACTTGGTAAACAATCAAAGCAAGTCAAATTCTCTTGTATTGGAACACTTTGAGTTTGATGATGAAAACCTAGAGCAAAGACACATCACGTGCAAGAAGTTCTTTATTTTGTGCAAAAGTAAACATATTTGATTTTAGTGTTTGAAGGATTTTATTTATGTTTAAAGGATATATTTTTGCATTGTTTTGCACAAAAAATAAATACGTTTTTGGTTGACAAACAATCGTGACTTCAATTATGACTAAAATAATCGGGATTATTATTTTTTCTACAGTTGAGCAGCCCTATCGTGACCCCTAGTTAATACCACATAATGAGTCAGGTCTGATTTGTGACGTATTGAATAAGCTGTTTTTTTGCATCTGTTAATTACAAAGGCATCTATTTTGGGAACTGATGTAAAGATTGAGTTAAAGCTAACTAACACATTTCACTGTGAAAGCTGACTTACAGTGAAATGAAAAAGGTTTACTACGAAGGAGATGGAGAGAGTGAGGTTAATTGCCACATACGGACCAGGGGAGCAGAGGCTGTTGAGGGTGTGACAAAGTCAAGGCTGTGTTTATTAGCAGGGGAAGGTGAGGATGAGGGTGTAAACAGTGAAGCAGGAGATGGCGGAAAGAGACAGATGAAAAGATCCAGAGAAGGTGGGGTAGGGAGCACAACGATGGTTGGATTGATAGATTGTCTGGATTAACGTGCAGAATGTATGAGCCCAGATATCAGCTCCTAATAGACGAAGTTGAGCAGAGGCGGACCAACCTCAGGCTGATGGTACAGACTGAATCAATTCAATTCTCTCCATCCCTCTCACCCTTTCTCACTCTTTATGGGAATTCTCTGACCCAGTTAGCTCTTCTTCAACCAAGAAGCAGCACTCGAGTTATTTTTACATTTACCAGGAGACAACACTTTGTCCTCCGATCGTCCTCCCCTCATCTGTGAGCATCCCTCTAATTTTGTCTTCCATCTTAGTTCTAATCATCCTTCCTGCTCCAACACCCTCTTCTTCCTTTTTTCTCCATTTTTATTTGATCGTATTTACTTTAACCATTTGTCCTTTTTATCTGTGCAGAAATTCTTTTATTCCTTCTGGGTTTATTGTTGTATAGCTTTGAGTGGTTCCAGATTATGGAAACAGAATTGAAAATGCCTAAATATAGACTATTTATTATTATTATTATTATTATAATGTATTTTATCTCCATTGTACAATTTTTCAGGTGTTTTTTTGAGTATTCTGTGTGTATCCTGGTTTTGTTTTTTTTGCATTTTATCTGATCTGAGCTGTCTTGACTGTAAAATTCCTTACTGTGGGATCAATAAAGTTACTCTACTTTATTTTGAAATAAACTTATAATGCTGCCTTTAATTTGTAAAAAAAAAAAAGAAGAAAAAAATCAATGTCCTCTCTTCAGAATAATAAAATATAAGATGAAGTAGTCCTAAGATCAGACGCTGTCAATGAAACAAATTGAACACGTCGGTACTCAATCTTATACCCAAACTTACTGAATCTCCTTTTTTTGAAAGAAGCCATCCGTCGTCCTCTCCTCACATCTCTTCACAGAGTAAAGGACAGAAAGTGTGTAGACAGGTCATCTATCCGTCCTCTAATGATGACGAATGGCAGCACTGCAGAAAGCTGCAACAGAGAGAGAGATGGTCGAACAGTGCAGTTAGATAAAAACGCTGACAGCGTGTGCATTTGTCTGCAGGTGGGCAGATTACACTGATTTGTTGATCCGTAACTGCTCATAACTCCCGTCTAATAGTGAAAAGCCACACCTGTGGACTGGTATCTGGTGCACACGAGCCAACGTACAACGATTGAGATCGGTTTGTAATGACTTTAGTCAGTGACCTGTCAGCAGAAACAAAACATACGCATGCTTTCGCTCCCATCCAACCGCTCTGTGTGTAATCTCACTGAATTCTTGTCGAGAGATGTTATATACAGTGCTTTGTAGTTGTGTTGTGACGGTTCAAGGACAAAGTAAAGTGTAACATCATTTCATCTGCTCCCTTAGCCAAACTCTGACACATTTCACCATTTTTCATGACATTTAGAGATTCAATTTTATAGTAAATTCATTTAACTTACAGTATATATTAAGGCATATTTTACTTACTCTATAGTTAACAAGTTTGATAGCTACATTTTTTATGATTTTGGAAAAAAAAAACTCCAGTGTGAACCTCAGTTTCTTCCCTCAATCTGCTCAGAATAGATAACAATTTTTTTAATTATTATTATTATTATTATTCCTCCAAGCCATTTCATTCAAATTTTGTCTTGTGACCTGAAGCCACTTCTGTGCCAATATTACTTTTATATCTGAATGTGACATGAAAGCATTTCCAAAAAGCTTTTGTTTTAAGGCACGCAGGTGTAAAAATGCTTTAAGGAGATCTCCACAAATGTAGATAGAAAGAAAGCTGCAAAATTAAGTAGTGAAAATCCATCTTTTAAGGAAGATGTTTTTTTTTTATTTAAGAAAATAAATAAATAAACATTATTTATGTAGCACATTTCAAAACACATGTTCCAAAGTGCTTTCCAATGGCAGCTATAATTAGAAAAATAAAATATATAAAAGCAGTTTAAAAAGCAGAGGCATAAAAAGAGGTTGGAAGTTACTTAAAATTAGGGAAGGCTCTCCGATAAAAGTACGTTTTAAGAAGTGATTTAAAAAATGTCAGAGTCAGCAGACCTGATGCTAAAGCCTGCTTTTCTTGTCATTGTTGTTTTTACAAATGTAAAACAATGACTATAATGCATCTATCCATCATGTTAGCAATGGTGCAAATAGGGGTGCAGAGGGGCACAACATTTCCTGTAAGTTTACATAGGAGCTTCAGATTGGGAATATTAAAAACTAAAAACGTTTCATTTCTGAATTAATCAGAAATTGGGACTAACTTTTGAAAAACTGATCGTGATATTTTAGATGATGCTAAAATATATAGTTTCCAATCATATTTAACATTCCCGTTATTGGCCAACCTTCAACTGTGAACATTTCCCATGAACTCCAATGGAAAGTTTCCAACTTTTTTGAAAATTAGTGCAATTTTGACACTTCCGTTGAGTTTTGTTTTGGATGACACATTGGGAAGTCACAGGGTTGCTGACTCACTTCTCTCAGCAGAGCTCACCTCTCTGCTATCTCACACCTTCTCATCTCAGTCAGGCAGCCTGAGTTTGACCGTAAACTAGACAGAGGAGATGTGCTAAGACCCCATCTGCTGAGGTTACACTCAGCATGAGTACTACACACACTGACTCAGACGCACATGTGCTCACACCGAGGCTCGGTGGTGAAGTCTCACCCTTCCCAAAGTACAGACAGGGAGGCAGGCTGTAGCTATGGCAACCCAGAGAGGAGGAAACCGATTGGGTAAGGGTTGGATTTGTGAGGAGTCGCTGTATGAAGCCCAGGGTTGGTGTTAGTCACTGGTTTTGGGGTTTGTGTAGTCGTGTGTGAGTGAAACACAAGGAGTCAAGACTTGGCTTCCTGTTTTCCCTCTTCCTGTCTGCTGGCTTTTTAACTTTCTGATTCAGCGCTCTATCAGTCTGCGCTGATATGATGCATCCAGTGCTCTGCATTTATTCCCCTGTTCTTCACTGGGGTCAATGGGTCCGGGCATAAGCTGGAGTTAAATACTAATGAGTGAAATGACACACTTTCTATAACATTAAAATGTAAGAATCTTTAAATATGCACTTTTAGTTTTACATTATATTATACATTTCTACTTTATTGTATTGTAATGCTATTCAATTTTACTTGAATTCATCATAAATTCTAATAGTGTATTAGTGAAGGTCTTTGTTGTAATTTATTTATTCAGTGGTTTAATATCAGTGTCGATAAAGGTAAGACTTTTAACCTCGTCACTGACACTTTTTTTTTGCAGTGATGTTTTAGTTTGAATATATTCTGCTATTGAAATTATTTATATATGCAAAACATTTAGTATGATGTAAAACTGTCTCAAGAATGTCGACTGTGCTGTATAGCCCACTGAATAATATAAGGCTAAAGGTGGAAATATGTGAGGTTTTTTTTGTTTTTTTTTTCAGGTCTTGACTGCTTACAGCAACAATGGGATTTGACTTTTTTTTTTAACCAAAACACTGTTTTTTTAGTTGTATTTTATCCATTTCTCACACTGGAAGTAGGTGTTTCAGGAATAAGGTGTAGAGTTTCCAATATTTAAAACATAGTAATATATATTCAGATGAATAATGATTAATAATGCAATGCATTAAGGATAATCTGCTTTGCTTTGCAACAGTTTGGCACTAATTTGATTTGTTGATTTGATCCGCATTAGCTTTCTTAGCTTCTTTATAGACTATATATTTAATAATTATATGGTAAGGAGTAATGCCACTTTATCTAGTCACATGCTTCTTCAGATTGCATTATTAAGTATCGGTGACCAAAAACCAATTAAAAAAAAAAAAAAAAAAAAGGTAAGAAAGAAAGTAATTAGTAAACATGTATATTAAAAACAACCTAGAAAAAAATAACTTCATCTAATGCATTAGTAATTTAAAAAAAAAGCACTATGAACTGTAATAACTGCTACTTTTACTGTAGGCCCATAAACATTTAAATTGCAGTGCTAAGAAATACGAGACCATGTTACAAAAATGGATATTCACTATTCAGTCACCCAAGAATGAAGAATTTAAATCAAGCGTCTGTATTTTTATTTAATTTTTTTGTCACGTAAAATACTTCTATTACTATTCTGGTGGTTGTTTTTCAAAATTTGACCATTTATAAACTATTGATCTTATTTTTTTAATTATTTTCTAGTCTCTCACGTTTTGTTTTTCTGAGATTCTGATGAAGCTGAATAAGGGATTCCTTAATCGCAACATTTTTGTTCAAATGATGCTCAAACACATTTTCTATGGTGTATAAGTATGATTATCTGACTGTGGCTCAGCCTTAAAGTATAACGTTCCTAAAACAAACTTTCTTCATTACAATGCGTTTTGCTTTGGTCATTATCCGTATTTTTCCGTCCCAATGACAGAAAAAGCTTTAAATCAATAGTGGAACAACACAATGCTGAAAAAGCACAACACTGACTTTCTCCTTAAACAGTAATCCTTCCTTTTCTAATTAAACGTGCACGTGGGGACTGGCCAAAGCCCACTATAACAGCGTTGTTGTGTTTGTGACTGTGCAGACTTTCATATTTATTTCCCTTTATATTTCTCATATCAAACCTTCTCTATAGTGTTATCCTGTGCTGCTATTTATTTTATGTTGAACTGAACAGAGGAGTTGCTTTGCTTTCAATTTTCTAGATTTAGATAAAATATCTTTGAAAAGCAAAGGCTATTTGATTTCATTCAATACTTGGCCCTGGGAATACAGTAAAGGCAGGGAGGGAGCACAAGGGCCCCTGGCCCATAAGAATGAGGAGCAGGGTGAGGGCCGAATCTCTGTAACCTCTTGACTTTAATGATATTATGGCGTTGCATTCTGTGCGTTCCTGTGTGGGCTTTAACCTCATCACCTGCTCAGAAGTCCCATATGTTCCTGGTCTGTACTGTGTCATTTGCCCCAAAGTTGTTTCCTGATTGGAATTTTAAAGCCAGATTCAGAAGAGACGTGTGATAGAGCAAGTGTCGTACCTAAAGGAAATATAAATACCAGTACCAGGTGGTCGTCCTCCTGTGGTGTGTTCAACCTCCTTGTCTGGGAAATTAGTCCTCTTTGTTGAATGCAAATTAACAGGAGGAGTGCATGCAAGTGTATCCATGTAATTAAAAAACAATTTATAATGCAGATTATCTGGATTAGGATTACATATTATATATTTTCAAATTAACAAAGTGATTAGGAGTGCTGTCACATCATAATTACATTGAAAGTGTAAGAGGCTGTCATGTTAATGTTACAGTTAAACAGTAAAACACATTTATTACAAATAAAGCGTCTATTGTGATTTTATGAAAGCACCTTTGTGCTGTGCCGAGAAATGGGCTAATGTAACTCCCATTTCGTGTCAATCTCACTTAGCCTCTAGAGCAAAAACCCCCCCCCCAATGGTTACATTTTCATTACACTGTTATTATCGATCAATGTCTTTGTAATAGGAATAGTTAAGTATAGGGTAATTATCCATTTTTTCCTAATGCCTGTATCTCAAAAAAGTGTAATGCTAGGATAAAATTAAATGTCAATCGAAAGAAAAAGAAAAAAAATCACAGTAAATGGTTGTGGGTATTGCTCTGCTCTAGACTTGGCGTTAAATGTCAAAGTGCTTTGTTTTTTAAGTCTGACGTCAACAAGCAGTCATTAAAAGGTGAGGCTGCAATGTTTTCTTAAATGTCTGACCTATGCTCAAAGCAGTACTGCTCACTTCAGTTGTCGTTGTATTGCGTCGTGCTAGTTTATAATGAACTCAAAACAAGTAATCAGAAGATTTTTTTTGAGATATGACCTTGACAGTAGATATGTCAGAGTGCTACAGTGAGTGTGCCCCACACTGTAAAATAATGTAAAATAATGTCTGAAACAAAGGAAGGAAATCTCCTTTTTAGTTTCATTTAGTCTGAAGTACATCATGGTTCCCAGCTTTAGTTGTTTTTGTAATAATTAGGCTCCTAAACCTGCTGCAGCACAACTATGTACTGAAGCTATAGATTTATGTAATCTTGATTTTAATTTCTTTCAACATAATTTTACAAGAAAAACAACAATGGGTCAAAATCAGTGGATAAAAATGCCACAAAGACCTTTTTAATAACCACGAGCAGCACAATATCGACATTTTTAGGCACTTTAGACTTTTTCCTTCATTGAGTGAGCTGCAGCGGAGCAGAGTTAGCGTAGAGAAACACATGCAGTGTTTCCTCAAACGTCTCTCAGTGCATCCAACTGTCAGAACTGATGTAGTTAACAGAGGAGAGACGGACATCTGCACTGAACCTCCGACAGGCTGCCGCTAACACAGCTTAAGATCGCACACCCTTATGCTAGAGGTACACGTGCAAGTTACTCTGGTGTATTCCTCTGTTACTATGCAGTACAACAATGTAATATCGCATGAATCAAAGCCATATTATGACAAGAACATTTTAGTACTTACTCTAGCTAGTCTTCTTTACACTGTGCTTGTCTTCTTTCAGTCTCTAAGCCTTCTTCTTCTCCTTGATTTTCGGTTTATTTCCAAGCTGTCGAGAACGCACACCAGCGTCATTTGGCTGTACGTCCGCAGAACTTGGTGGGAAATTCACGCCCAGCACAGCAGTACAAAATATATCACACAATCTTTTCAAGTCAATAGGTAGAAATGTGTGTGGGCTCATTCTCTTTGGTTTAGAGCGCTTCATCACCCGTTAGCATTAAAATAAACGTAAAATTAATATATTTTTTTTTCTCAAATCATGCTCCTTTAAATTTGATGATCCAGATGTCACAGGCACATTTACTAACAAACAGCTGTACAATATGTGTGACTTTAGTCTTTTTTTTCCTCTAAGGGACAGCACGTGTGAGTGAGTTCTGTAGTGTGGCTGTTTAAGGGAAGGTCTGGGTTAGGATGCACTTAGAAATCCATCTAAATGTGCTTTTTATGCTCTTCTGAGAAGCAGTGAAAGCTGTGACTCCTAAAACAAGTATTATAAAACAAAATAAGGTATAAAAATATTGTAATTTTTTATATCCCTAAGAATGGAAAACTTGATATATCGCCAAGCTCTAACTGGCACACAGTAGCATGCGCCCACGTCTGACCGAGCGTCACTGAGCTTGATAAATTACCACCGACCCGTGCCATTTTTTGTACTGCGTCATTCGTGGTGTTGAAATGTCATGAATTTGTCACGAAGGTAAATTTTTGGCGTTCGTAACGTGTCGGGACTCTGTGTAACCACAGCTTCAAGGAAAATAGTTTAAAAAAGAGAGAGCAGTTTTTCCCCCACCTATTTAAAAACAAACAAACGTGTTGTTGTTTGGGATAACATAGGATAGTTAACCCTAAAAGAAATATGGCACATTGTCTTTAACTGAAGTTGAATTACCGTATTTTTTGGACTATAAGGCGCACTTGAAATCCTTTAATTTTCTCAAAAATCGACAGTGAGCCTTATAATCAGGTGCGCCTTATGTATGAAATTAATATGTCAAAATGTTATAGTACAACTTTGGTAAACTATGAAGCTGCACCGCTTGATGGATTTTTGGCGCTTCAGGGCTACCGTAGTCAGACGCCTCGTGGAGAGTTATTGTTAATGAGTTGAATAAAGTTTGACTTATCTGACTATTTTGTTTTGCTTAATGAGTCTTAATAATAATAATAATAATAATAATAATAATAATAACAAAACGGTTGCCCTTAAAATACTGTAGTTTCCTTATTTTGCACAGATGACATTTCGTGTGGAATACATAAGTGGGGTGTCACATTAAAAGTAGACTTAATGTGTTAATTCCACAGACGCTCGTGGCTTAATGTCGGTATCAACGAATATCCGACATTGAAAATGAAGTGTTGGACAATATCGGATATTGTCTGCAAAAAGCTTGTATTGAACATCTCTAATTATAGGAATTGTTCCATTTTTCATTGTAATATTATGTTTGTTCTATTAGTGAATTACCAGGGTGTCAAGCTGATTGTAAGGCGTGAGTTGATTACAGCATTGCCTCATTTATAACGAACTGCTGGTTTGCTCAGCACAGTGAGAACTGAATTATATTCCATCTGTAATGGCTGCATCAGCACAGCGTACTGTGAGGAATCACATCAGTAAGAAGTCCTTTTAGCTATGAAACGCTGTGAGTAAATTACTAATGCGATACGATGGCTAAGACACCTGTGTTCATGGAAATCCAATCTAATAAGCAAACAGGTTCAGAGGTTGTAAAATGTAGTCTATGAAGGTTTCTACTCAGTCGTGTGATAATTTACGGCTTAATAGTGAAATGGATCTACGTATATATTGTATGGATGGTGAAAGCCTGTGCTGTGAATCCAGGAGATAATATGGTCTGTGCCCTATCCTGGTTTTGCCGTCAAAGATGTGTTGTGGGGGTTGGGTGTTGGTAGATGTACAGATGGCGACTTGTGCATCATGAGCTTTACTATATATACATTTCAAAATGACAGTTTAACAGTAATGTATCCTATATTTTTTCTTTTGTTTATTAACAATCACCTGCAGCGTTGATCTGTGATGAACAAGTCATATTTACACTGGCAGTGATGTATGCACTAACTTAAGTTCATATCGCACCTCCTGTCGTCTAACATGACGCCTTCAGTCATGCACTATTGCGCCGTCTCTTCCATAGTTGACACCTGCAGTCATCTTCTCACTGTCAGTAATAATTCACAAATGAGATGCGAAGGAGAGGTAAATTAAGTCATGTTGAAGACACAGCGTTTGTTTTTCGCTCTCGTGAGAACGTGAGAACATGCGTCAGTCACTGCAGATCATTATCTGACTGTTCCATACGTCTCCATTAACCTCTGTACAAGTGCTTTCCTAAGGAGAGAACAAAGACATGCCTGTAATCATTCAATGGTTTATTTTTTTTCTCCCTCAACAGATAATAGATAATTATTCCTTCCAGAGGTGTCAGGAATTATTCCTGCGTCAAAAATACATACTGTAAGAGGTGGTGTCAGACTTTCTGTAAACAAAGATATTAATGAAATGTTATTTTTTGTTTTAATACTTTGTATGTTAGGTTGCATCAAACCCCCATAATGTTTTAAAATCCATCTGTCTCTAGTCTAATTATGTTCCAATGACCAAAATAAGAAGCCTTGCACAATATTTGATAAATCAATTTATATTATGGGGTTCACATCAACGCTGAAATGTTCACATATGCCCTATTATGAGCGATTTTTACTTTTATAAACCATTTGTTATTTTTTGCTTGAATAAGTTGTATAGAAATGGAAAAAAATATATTTTACTTTGGGTAATGAAGCCTAATAATAATATTGACACATTAACACAATTAGCATAATGAATTGATGATCTAGCAGTAATTTGTAATTTCTGTTTTCTTGTGTTTTTCAGGAAAACAACAAAAAAATGCATACCGTATTTTCTGTTATTGTTGTTTTTAAATGTTTTTTCACTGGCTTATTGGACCCGATTAACATTGATTGAATTGGATAATATTTTGCCTGGTGTAGGGGTGTCCCGATATCATTATCAAATTTAAATTTCCAGTTTTTTTTTTTTTGCATTTATTTTTATTCAATTGTAGAATACTGTAGATATTATGTTGAATTTTATGTAACCAATTGGTTAATAATTATTTTTTTTAATTAAAAAATAAATTTAAAAAAGCTATAAAAGTATGATTTATGCTGATATCGGATCGGATCAATATCAGTATCGGCCGATACGCAAGGCTGCAATATCGGTACCATATCGGAAATGAAAAAGTTGTATTGGGACATCTCTATTCTGGTTATCTTTTTTCAGTATTGGAACAAAATTAGATTGGGGACAGAAAGATATTAAAAATAACATTTTTTTATGTGGGGTTTGATGGACCCAATTCTATCATTGTTTATCGAGTCGACCAAGCCAGTTGAAAAATTAAAAAACACCAATAATAACAGAAAATATGTATTATTTTGTTGTTTCCCTGATAAGCACAAGAAAACTGAAATTACTGCTCGATCATCAATTTATCATGCTAATTGTGTAAATGTGTCAAAAGTGCCTTATTAGGCTTCATTATCCAAAGCAAAATATATATTTTTCCATTCCTATATCATTTATTCCAGCAAATAAATAACCCAAATGCTATATTTAAGATAAAAATTGCTCATAATAGGGCATATCTGAACATTTCAACCTTGATGTGGACTAGGGCTGAACAATTATTTGCATTTGCGATATTATCGTGACATCATAAATTTTCTTGTCCTGTCTTGTACTGTCCTGTTAAGTTCAGAGTGTTTAAGAAGTGCAGTCCACATGTTTACATGTTTCATTTAACGTGAAGATAGTTAGACATGTTGAAGAGGTAAAGCCACAGATTTGTTTGCTTTATTGTTGTAATCTGTGCTTTAAAATTTATATTTTGTACTTATTTAAAGTTTAAAAAAAATCTGAAATTGTTTATTATGAAACAGATTGATTTATTGCTTGTGTTCATTGAAAAATACATGACAAGAGGCCCTTGAAAAAATAATTGCGTATTAAATCGCAATATTAAAGAAAAAAAAATCGCATTTAGATTATTTTCCAAAATCGTTCAGCCCTAATGTGGACCCCATATATATAAATTGATTTACCAAATATTTTGGCAAGGCTTCCTATTTTGGTCATTGGAACATAATTAGACAAGGGACGGATTGATTTTAAAACATTGTGGGGTTTGATGCACACTATTGTATGTGTATGTCAGTTGTTGTGGTTGAGACACTTCACGCTTCACTTTTTGCTGAGGCGCACAAACAGGAACCAGACTGACTGAATCAAAATGTGCCTAGGAACCAGTTTCACTCACTGGGCAATGTCATTAAACCAAACCAACACCCTCCTCAGACACGTTTCCTTTATAAGGTGTGACTGTTTGAAAAGCAAATCAAAGCTACACAAACACACTGTGTTTATTTACTGGTACAACAACCGCCTCAAATTCTTTAAAAAGGAGTGTCGGTGTTTATCTGGTTTGTCTAGATCGTCACTGTCAGGCATAACTTAATTACACTGTAAAGGAGGATAGACTTCTTTGTTGTTTAACCCAAATACATGTTTTTACACAGTTTTAGAAACAGCGTGTGTGGGTTTTCTGCTATTCTTCCTCGACACCTGCAATCACATTCAAATTAATAAAAAGAAAAAGAAAATCTTCAAATCTTGTTTTTAAATTCTTTGTCTTTTAATGGTCTAACAAGTTCCACAATAAATGCAATATGATTTGCATTTGGTCCTGCTCTTCAGGTTGTCATCAGCAGGTATTAATTATATCAGCCCACAGCTTTAACTTCTAATGATAGCAGGAGGATGCGACTGCAAAGTGGTATTTATCGCTTCAGTTGCCCTTTCACACAAGATTGTGTGGGCAATGTCTTTTAGAGTTGCTAGAAGTAGGTATGAGAGCTGCAGGATGAGTGGGTCTGAATCAGCCCAATGAGACATACTGTAGAATCTGACGCCTTGCTACAAATGGAACTCATTTACACTAAATACTGACGTGTAAAGCTTTAATCTTCTTGTTGAATTGCTGTTTTTTTCAATGACACTAAAATGAACATTTTTCAGTCGATACAGTTAGTTATGTTTCCAAATTGATGCTGCTTAAAGGTCCCATATTGAGCAATTCTTCACCTATCTCCGTTTGTTCTAAGAACAACAAAAACATAGTATTTTAGGTTTATTTTCCTAGATGCGCCTGTTTTCCAGAGTTTTAGCCTCTGAAAAGTCACTTTCTGAGCAACTCTACACAAACAGGCTGATTTGCGGCCTACTTAGGAATTTGGGTTTTTAAATAAAAGGTGATTTGATAAAAGAACACAATGATTATTTATCACGTTATCAATTTTGAAATCATGCCAGGGACTCGTCATCAATGCTTTCTTCGCTGTCACCATTGCTGTCATCGTGCTTAGGATTTTAAACTGTGTAATAAAAGGAGCTGGTCAACAATGGTTCTGTATTGTATTTGACAAGCCTCTGAAAGATGCTGTTTGGGACATGACGTAGAGAACCTCACAACTATTAAAAGCTTTGTTAGAGTGCAGCATCCCCAATCATGTTGTGTGGAAACAAGAAATATGGAAAAGTGGAAATTTGTCAACACAAGGCAGACAATTGAAAGCAGAGCTGCAACTAACGATTGTTTTTGTGGTCAACTAATCTATAAATCATCTTTTTCGATTAGTCGACTAATCACGATTATTGATTTTGTTTTGAAGCACACATTTCTGAATGGCTATTTTAACCCACCGGCTTAAATCCTCACACCTGTGAAAGTGACCCTGTTGTACTCTGACAGCATATTTTACAGAAAGGAAATAAATCAATGACGGGACAAAATAATGCCTTTATAATAGTTGTATTTTCAACATGAGAAATTGTGATCACAATGCAAAATAAATACATTAAATAATACAAAGTGCATGTGGTCTTGAACAACTACTCATCAGGGAAACACTTTATAAATAAATAAATAAAGTAACAAGAAGTTGCTAACCTGCCTTGCAGGTTCTGGTGGTAAGAACGTTAAACCAACTAAAGCTCTGCATTATTATTTTAGCCATTTGGGGTGCATGATCTCCTCATGACAAACTCATCCTACCACCTTTTGCTTAGGAGCACTATTAAAAAAAAAAAAAAGGTGTACTACTGTATATTAGTTCACAGTTTAAAGATTATATATGTTTATCACAATAAAATACCTATTACAAATGATCAGATTACCTACAAGTTAAGAAAAATGTAATTTATCAATATTATATAAAATTACACAATTGATATTAGGGATGTAACGATTAATCATAAGGCAGTTAAAAATCGATTCATGGGTATCACGGTTCACATCGATTCTCCGAAAATTGAATCGCAGTACTTTTTTTAAACAGCAGAAGTATATTATCCTTCTCTTGTCCAAATGCTGAGGTGACCGGCGGAATCTGCTACTACTTTCTTCCTGGCCACCTTCTACTCTTCAACATGTTCATAATGATTCCTTACCCCTTTAGCACCGAAAGAATATCTGTAATAGTACGTCAATATCTGTAAAAGTCACGTTTTTCTATTAGCTCTGTCTGCTAGCATAGCATCTCTTCTTCACTGCACAGAATAGCTGCATCCCAACCGACCACTGGATTAACAGTGCCCTCTGCTGGTCCAAACAAATATCTGACGTAAACACAATGCAGACTGTTTTTTTTTTAAAGTCCAATTGTTAAGGCACAAAATATATTTTCAGTTGCACTCTTAAAAAGAAAAAGAACTATTATGTAGTTTTGCATTGTTTACTATAGAACCAGAATTTAAATTAATAGGCTTCTTCTTCATTTGTATTATTCCTTTATTTATTTCATTCAAGATTTATTTTTAGTTTAATTGCATTGTTTTCAATAGTTTATCAAGGGATTCTTTTGACAATGAAAAATAAAAGGAAAATAGTACAGTATTTTAATTTTTTTCCCCAAAAAAATAAAGGAATATTTTTCAATCACCATTTGTTGACATTCCCAATTTGTAAAATAAATCGTGAGAGAATCGTATCGTGAACCCAGTATCGTGAATCGAATCATATCGGGAGTTGAGTGAATCATTACATCCCTAATTGATAGTACATTTTACTATTCATAATTAATGCTAGTATAAGCAGAAAGCAAGGTATTTTAATTCAAAGCAGGTTTAGTGACGTAAATTATGCATAAACAAAACTGAGCTAGCGTTTGCTAACTCAGCAAGCTTCTTCCGTAGTTTTCTGTCAGATGAGTTGTAAACAAACGTAATGACTATTTTAATCATAGTTTGTTGGCTAACAAACAAATCTGCACGTAATTAAAATGAAAGATTATTGAGATATCAACTTGAATTATGATCTCACCTTTCCGCTGGACATGAAGAATGTGGAGCACCACGTTCATGGTGGTTACTATGGAAAGCCAGTTGTACATCGTGTAGTTTACATCTAACTTAATTTGCTGCTTTATCTTCGCTGAAATGTTCCCACACTTTAGAAACTTTAGGTCGACGTTTTCGGGCTTCTTCAACAGTTCCGTCTGCCATTCTTCCTCGCTTGTATTTTCCAATTTCCAGCATTTAAACGGTCAGGTGGGAGTAGTACTGCCCCCTGCAGTTCATGTAAGGACCTGCACCAGGAAGTGGCCACACGCCGGTTTTTATCCTTTGTTATTGTTTACAAGATTAAATGTTGCGTCGACGCTATAAAATCTACGTCAACAACTTTTTGTTGTCAACATTGTCGATTATGTCGACTAATTATTGCAGCCTTAATTGAAATATTAGTCTCATTAGTAATGGGTTTGGTGTTACTTCCATTTACCAACCTTAATGTAATGCATTCCTCCTTTCAGGGTCCCCATGGTCATGAATTTCCTGGAAAAGTTATGGAATTTGAAAAAAACGATTTTCCATTCTGTTTAAAATCCAACCTTTGCTATTACAATGGGACGTTAAGCAAGTCCCGTAACCCTAACACCTTGTGTCTGCAAATTTAAATTGTAATTTTATATTCTTATAATTAAACATGGTAGCAGTTAGTTAGTTGTTTTTTTTAATGTTACATTCAATAGCTGATGCATCATTATTTAAATAATATTACAAAATGGATGTCAAAAGCAATTGCGCCATTGCATGAAGCTATATGATAGATAAGTGATGGACACAACTTATATTTCCTGTGCCACATTTTTGATACTAACTATTGCACACTGTCAGACCTGTTTTTTTGTGCTCTAATGGTCTTGAATAGATCTTAACGGTTCAAAACTAAGTGATGGAAATTTGGTAAAATGTTTTGGAAACATTTTTGGAAAAGTTTGGAAAAAATCATTGTGAAAAAAGTGTGGGAACCCTGTACTTTGTCCGTTAGATTTGCTGTACAGTTTTTTTTTTTTTTTTTTTAATTTACCTTAGAAAGATGTCTTCATCTACACTTTGGTTGACTGAAGTTAATTTCCTTCTCAGGCACTACACCCTGACTGCTCCAGCATCGCAACCATATTCCTAAGGGACTGGCGGGCAGTGTAAAAAAGCAACAGGGCTGATCAACTAACGGAACAAACAGCGCTGAGTGAGCATCATCACTGATTTGACTTTATCTGTGAGTATCTTGAGCTTCCTGTTTGCTTGTTACTGGCAGGGTTGAAGCAGCGTGTGGCGATATATTGTTTACAGCAAGATAGCAAGAGACGTCTCATAACTCGCTGATCCCAAGTCTTTGTTTGTGCCGATAAATGTGTGTTTTTGAAACCCACCTCCCATGTTTCTGCCTTACTCTAGCATATTTAAAGACAGGATACAGCCTGTCCGTTGCAGGGCTAACACACAGAGGTGGACAATCAGTCATAACTATTAACACCCAATATGTGCACTTTGCTTTTCCTCGACTAGCTGTCAACAACAAAAGTAAAGCACATTGTGGTTCATACAGAGAAACGTTTTTGTGAACATTCTGCAAACACATCTTCCTACAATCACAACTAAGATCTTTTGTCTCAACATGTACAAACACTGCACGGACATTCTTAACACTGTTAGAGCTCATTCAAATGTGTAGAGAGAATAAAACATCAATGAACTGACAAAACTATTTTATTTAATAGGAGATTTAAAATAAAGCAAGACACGTCTCATGAAGGAGAAAATAACAAATAAGGCATAATAATCTCATGTTTTTACCAACTTTGCCAAGATATCTAAACAAGAAATATCTAAATAAATATTTGTAAAATGTACAGGAGGAACTTGGTCGAAACTGCAAAGAAAAATGTGTCCCCATGTGGATCTAGAAGAGCCACTTTGAACAGTTTACAAGCCCAACACACACACACACACATGCATGTACATACTTTAATTTGTATATTTTAGTGTTTTTCTGCATGAAAAATGAAAATTTAATAATAAAAGCAATGCGATAGGGAAATTATCAGCAAATTAAACTCTTATTAGAGTTACTAACCAGTCTGATAAATAGTCTGATATGAGCCATGGTAAATCTTTTGTATGAAGAAATGGCACACCATTGTAGGAATGTATATGAAATATACAATATGTATATGTAATATGCAATATGTGTATGTATAGAAAATATTTATTTAAAAAATTAATAGTAACACTTTTGGACCATTTAAGTAAGTTTTTTTCAGTTTTGTTTGTTTTTTGTTTTTAATTTGTGTTTTACCATTTAAACACCCAAAATGACAAAAAAATAGAATAAGTAAAATGATGTAAATGATAAGGTCTTGCCTGCTCACCACTACAGCAGTGTAAATGTTAATTTTACATCTACTTCCTTTCGTTCTTACCCACCTATTATGTTTTCTTACTGCGTTTTATTCCACCTGACTGTGTTTTATTCCACCTGACTAAACCAAAAGCTCCTTAATTTATCTGACGTCTAACATCAACCTCACCACACACAGACGATGCCTCCAGGTTAAACACATTTAGCAATCACACTGGGTCCAGAGCTGTGGTCCTCGTGGTTGTCGAGCTCGCTCTCATCTTCTCTAAACTACCTACTTATGTATGTAAAGTAGCTTTTATGCATTACACCCAGCGGCCTTCCATGCTATCATTTCTGTGGGAGTGTATTGGGGTCTGCGTGTGTATGTTTATGTAGAAATAATTGATTTCTGTGGAGGTTTTTGCTGATTGTTTTTAAGGCTGAAGCAGGCAGAAAAATCTATTCCTCTATTCCTCTTTCCTATTTGCATACTATGACTAAACCAGACCGACTATTTCTTCACTGGGATGTTGTGTTGCAATGTTGTCATTTCAAATTTGTTTTAGTGCTGCTGAGTGGATTAGAATAAGAGTCTCTAAATCACAGAAACCAGAATTAACATTTGAAAGCCTGGTTGTTTTAAAGGAATCTGTGTACCCTTTGTTTTTTGGTTATTCCGTTTTAAAACCAAATCAAAATAAAAAATAGTGTGGTTATTTTTGTTTTACTGATTTAAAACCAAAACAGAAATACAGAAGAACCAGATAAGCAGTGTTTTTCTCTTTTTTATTTTTTTATTTTAAACTTGTTCTGTTTGTGAGATATGTTGATATTTACAGGGAAATTAGAGCGAGAACTGAAGTCCAGTACACCTGGTTTCCCTCTACAGGTCCTGGACCACATCTCCTCACACAATAGGGTCAGGGTATGAAAGTATAAACATTGTTGTCAGACTGGATTTAACTGCTTGAAAAAAGGAAAAACGGTGCTGTTTTTCCCTTTTTCAAGCAGTTAAATCCTGTCTGACAACGATTTATACTTTCATACCCTGATCCAATAGGACTGTATAGGGTTTATTTCTGCAGTTTTCTGGTCCTGCTCATGATTTCATTCAGCCTGTGGATGTTTTAGCTCGTAAAATGCTGCTCATGTTTATGTTACAAATACCGCTAACAGCAGCCATCAACACACTTGGAAGTTGATCACAAGAAAAGAGGAGCACCAGTAGAGTCATTACACCACCTCTGCTTCCATATGTGCATGTTTTACGTGACATTTATTTTTTGGTTTTGATTTAGTTTCAATTTACCAGTAATGTGACTTATGCGTTGCTTCTTTTTATGTCCGGACCGGGAGCAAAAGTCCACCCAGTCACCAGTTTATCTGGATACTATTTGGACCGTAACACTGTTGCGTAAAGTTGGCAGATATTCACAGATTCAGACTTCCAGCATCAATAACTCTTTAACAAAATGTAATCGACACACAAATTACACCTCTGCCATCGGTGTGAGGTGGTAAACATGATACAAGATCATTTTTTTTATCAGACGCAGCAGAGTAAAAGTCTGTCTGTGTGTCCTCTGTGTGTGGTTAGATTAAAACATGAAGCTCTCATCCTAGTTACCTTTTAAATATCTAAATATCACACAAACAGAACAAGATTTAATTTAAAAAACAGAAAAACACTGCTCGTTTGGTTTTTGGTTTTTCTGTACTTCTGTTTTGGTTTTAAATCAGTAAAAGAAAATAACCAGAATGTTTACTTATTTTTTTGATTTGGTTTTCAAACAGAATAACCAAAGAACGAAAGGTACATGGATTTAAAGGGTATCTGTAGAGGAAATAAACAGAACATGATTTTTTTAAAAATATATTACCAATAAACAAAATATCTACACATTTTTCAAAAAAAAAAACACACATTTAAAGTATCGTTCTAACAATTTTATAGCTGAAAGTACAGTCAATGGGCAGCAGCCTGCATGTTTGGCTGAATGTGACGCATTCGTTGATTCCGGTGCAGTCTTGACATTTGGTCCCACCTGATTTTTTTGATATTCCACTTCATTTAACAGTTTTTGTAGGGCTCCACATTTTCTTTGGTATGAGAAATAAAAATAAGCTAAATTTGACAACTGAACAGCTGTCTTTATTATATAAGTCATTGATGGATAAAATATTAAAAAGGACTGGTGCCCAATGTGTTCCAATACAGCAGGTATCATAGTTATAGTTTGAACACTGCAAAGGCTCAAAATATTATTAAGAGTGTTTATCTATTTCTGAGTTAAAATGATAAATTTCTAATCTGATCTTATTATACTTAAAATATATCATCTAAGATATTTTTTTAATTAATTCCATATGTTTTTGATACTTAAAAGAAAAAACTAAGTTGTAAGTTTTATTTTATATTTGTTTAAAAAAAAAAAATTACTAGTTAGAATTACTGAGCTGGAATTGCCATTTGCTATTTTGCACAATGTTCATCTGAAAATTTAAAATTTGATTGTCTAAATAAGGAAACCAATTGTTCATTCAATATTAATTGGAATTTGTTATTTTCCTCATGAATTTACAATTGTTCTTTAACTAAATAAAAATGTTTTCTCCGATTACTGAATTAATCGATGAGATTTCAGTGGAATACTTGATTACAAAAATATTTGATAGCTGCAGTTCTAGTGAACAGAAATGTTGTGATACGTCCACAACGCAGACACGTCATCACAACATGTTTCAGTGAATAAAGTCTGAATTTATTGTGAGCGTTTGCTGTGCATCGGAGCAGCCACAGCCGGTAGTGCATTGTTTACATACGAGACGAGACATAGATCGCGAGTGTGGGAGGACGTTGAAGCCATTTACAGGAGAAAAAAGCTCTTCTGATAGAGCTTACAATTATAATTCACTACAGATACCCTTTAAGGATTTATCAAGCCACAATGCCAGCCGTGAGGGAATGTAAAATATGCAAAGGTAAATTCAAATAAATTGAGTAAAAATGTTTATATTTTGGTAAACCTGCTTTTCGAAATGGCATGTTTTTGTAAATTAACAGAGAAACTCTGTTAAAGTGAAAAACTGTGGAAAAGAAACAATTTTATTAGATTCATAGTTTTTTTTTAAAAAGAACTGTAGTACGTGAGCTGCTGATTTAGTTTATTGAAGACAATAAACTGTATAATACTGGATATCATTTAGAACAGTAGTGTAGTTATAAAAAAGTGTAGTTATTTCAGAGTTTCCACGTATTTAATTTTTTCCTTTTTTAAGAAACTTTCTGCAACAAATCTGACAAAGCCACAGTCACACAATCTGCGGAGATGCTACAAGGTGTTCCTCTGTACAAATTTACCTCTGAGACCTTCATTCCCACCTTTCTTTTTACTTCACACTTATCTCATGTGCTACAACCTCCACCAATTTCATCTTTTCCTGCTCTCTCGGCCCAGCCTTATATCTGTCCGTCATGGCAACCCCTCACCGTGTCTTAATGTGTTCCCTTCCTTTTCCTTTCTTCCTGTCCATCACTCCTCTCCTCACTTCCTTTCCTGCCCCTTAGCCGCAGTGTCCTTGAAGAAGCAGTGACTTTGTCGGTGAGTGTAGCAGAGCGCATCACTTCCTCTCTCTCTCTTTTCGCTCACTGACACTCACTCAACCCCCACTGTGCACGCACACACGCTCTCAAACACACACACTTTGCAGGTCCATGGTAGCACTGTGGAACGTATCCCTTCCTTCAATACTTTACATATCAATAATAATATATCATTGGCTATATTTAGTGCAAATATTGATGGATCTATTACAGACTAAAACTATTTAAAGTTGTGCAGGCTGTCTGCACTGTGACTTTAGAATTGTTTTAAAAATCCTTTAGAACAAACATAGGCAACTGGCGGCCTAAGGGCCAAATGTGGCTCTCGGTCTAATTTTATGCAGCCCCCCAAAGTAAACTTACAAAATTACAGAAAAATACACAAAACTAAAGATGGAACAAATAAAAATATACAAAGAGTTACAACACTGCAGGAAAATACAGTAAAAAGACAAGAAAAACACAGAAAATGCTCCAAAAACACACAAAATTACTACAAAAATGAACAGTATGACAACAAGATTATGCCACATAACACAAAACGACAACAAAATTACTCAAAAATATACTAAATTACAAAAAATGACAACGAAAGTACACAGAAAGACAAGAAAAACACAAAAAATGACCCACAGTACTATCAAACAAGCAACACAACAACAGAAATACACAAAAATTACTCAAAAAAACACAAAATAACAACATAAATACACAACATTTTACAGGAAAAATACACAGAAGGACAAAAGAAAAGCACAAAATGCCTCAAAACCACCAGGACAACAACAAATGTACACCAGATGACAGAAAAATACATAAAATTACTATAAAAACTCTTTGATCTTTCCTGTGTTAACGCTCAGATTGGTCATTATTCTAAATGCTGTCATGAATGTTGATCATGTGTCCCTTCCATCAAACAAACACTTTTTTGTGGCCCCTGCTGTAATAGAAGTTGCCAATCTCTGCTTTAGAAAGACTGGAGATTCCTACAGAAGACATTTTCAATTTGCTACATCTGAAATACAAAATAAAAACCAGATCTTAAACTTAACCCTATATCTCAAACAAGTAATCTTCATTTTCACTCATCAGAATCAGTTTTAAGAATAAACAGTATAATAATAATAATAATAATAATAATAATAATAATAATAATAATAATAATAATGATAACGTGTTCCATTTACACTCTATAAGCAAACATTGACTCAATAAAATGTTCTAATTTGCCAGAAACTGAAAAGAATAAAAACTATTCTCTAGGTTTCTATGAGTTGGTCTTTGAATTTGGACGGATTGCCCTGGGTTGGTAATGCTGTTTTTCTGTGAACATGATCAGTTCTTGCTCTGCTCATTAAAGGTGTTAATCTAATCTGATCTTGGATCGGGACAGTCCATTGTTGTAGTTTTCCACCATGTTTGAAATATGGATGGAGTCTGATTGTCTGCTGGTAAGAGGAGATGTTGTAGGGCTGACGCTGCTGATTGTTCTCATTGGGCTCTGTTTTCATCAGTGAATAGAAGGTCCCTGCTTTAGCTTGCCACCGTGCGTGTTTTCTACTAGAGATCATGTAACGCTTTGTTGGATTGCTGCTGTGCTAATTATGGCAGAAGAGTCCACCTGAGTCATTGATGGAATAAATAAATGTATCCTACTGCTGTTAGTCCTCTATCGTCCTTTAAAAACAGTTGTTACACCTCAGTATGACTTTATCTGCTGTAGCATTGCATGATAGTATCTTAATCCTGTCACGTTATCTCTCTCACTCTCTCTCTCCCCCTCCATCTGTCTCTGTGTTTGTACCTCTCTCTCACTCTTCTTTATGTTTGTCCCACGTTCAGCTAAAAATGCTTCCGTAGCCATGGTGACCAATCCCAAGGGAAAAGTTGAGGCAGAATCTCATTTTCACTCTTTTTTCCTTTGTCTCGTTCCTTGTTGCAATCTAAAGCTTTCAAACACATACTGTACACACACACACATACACACACATACACACAAGCACACACACACACACACACATATACACACGCACGCACATACACACACAGAGACGAGCAGAGCAGAATCTAGAAGCAGAGCTGCATTCTGAGTTACACACTTTCCTCACAGATTAGTTAAATATTAATATCAGAGAAGCAGGTTAATTATTTTATTTATTTTATTTATTCAGTTCATTTCCGACATGGTTGCATTCACAGAAATTCATTTGACATTCAGAGCAAATTCACATCATTGTTTTTTTTTTTTTTTTTTTTTTTTTTTTTTTTTTTTTTTTTTTTTTTTTTTTTTTTTTTTTTTTTTTTTCATGCCGGAAAGGGCGACGGAAAAAAGCATTATGCTTATCTAGATCCGTCCCCTAATTTGAACACAGATAATTTTACATCCAACCTCGTTTCTTCCCTTTTTTTTTTTTTTTTTTTTTTTTTTTTTTTTGTGATGTGTTCTTGTCTGCAGTCATTGTTCCTGTTGTTACTCCTCATCACAGTCTTTTTCCCCCGTGTTTCCACGAGCTTTCTTTTCCAGTCGTTGTTTACGTTCCTCCAACTCTCCAAACGTGAAGTTCTTCTTCTCTCTGAGAACCTTCGTATCCTCTGAGAGTCGCCTCAGCTTACGATCCATCAGAAAGGCACATGCACAGACACATACCCCCATCATCAGCAGGCCAAAGATCATGACTCCTAGCAAATAGATGTCCTCCACATCCTCCACTTTCAGCTGGGAGAGACAGAGCATCTGGCTTCTCATTGATGAGAACTATCAAACATGTAAACACACTTTAGTCCTGCCACTTTTCTTGTAAAACGCACCTTTTTTACCTCTGCGTATTGTTTAATGTACACTATTATTTTATATTTTGTTTTGTTTGCATTGTGTTCCATAGTGTATGCACTTTATATATCTGTTGTCACTTTGTACAGCACTTTGGAAACCCAGGAAGAGGGGGACAAAGTGCTTTATAACTAAAGTTGGATTGGATTTGCTGTTTATTTTTCCGCTGACTTGCTGATGTTTACTGTTCAACGAATACATACTTGCTGACAAGGCAAAATGATCATGTGAAAAATAAAATCTACAAAAACCGAATATTTTGTGGCATGATGGGTTTGTTGAGCAGACAAAAATCTGTCAAATAAATACATCAAATGCTGCCAGAAGGCATTTAAGAAAAAAAAGAAAATGCTATTATTGACAGATTGGATGAGGGCTGAATATAATGCAGTTAGTTGTAGTGGGAAACACCCCTTCACACAATAGCATTGAAAACCTGCTATAAAATATATATATATATATATATATATGATCTCCTTTTAGCATTGCAGCAACTTTTTTTTGATGATATTGCTTTTAATAAATCAAATTACAAGTTAAAATTAGAAAAATAGCGAAACAAAAAAAGCAAACACCAGTTTTGATATAACTGAAGCTCTGTAAATTGCTGTTTATTCTCAGATTTAATCAAAGATGCAAGAGGATGAGATAAAATAGACCTGATATATGGAAGAAAGTTAGTTTTGAAAGTTAGTTTAGTAAAATAATCTACAATATCTTTCTTTGCCTTTTTAAATTTTAGTGGTTTCGTTCCACTGATTATTATTTCATTGTTTTTCCTTTGATGTTCCATCTGCCCTACTAGATTCCGCATTATCACACCTTGCCGTACAGCCTTCTCTTCCTCTGTTCTTCATCACTTTCCCCAACCTCACCAATCATATTACACATTTCATGTCATTTTCACATGTTTTAAACCTGTTGTGTCCTGTTCCTATTTCCTCTCTCGTTCTCACATTTCGTACATCCCTTCTGCTCGCACTTCAACCCCCATTAAATCCCACCCCCGCCCCCGCTGGCTCTCCCCACTTTTTCCTTCCTCTCTCCGTCTCTCAATCCTTTCTCCCCTGAGTAGCAGAGACAGACAGGAAGGAAGTGTGTAATGAGACGGTCGTATCGAGCACACTGCCCAAATTGACCCAGAATGAATGGAGGCACTGATCAGCTGCTCTTAAAGCAATGCAGATTTAAAAAAAAAAAAGTAAGCGGAGAAAAGACACTGGTTTCCTCATGTTTATGTTACATACGTGTTGTGTAAACCACAGATTAGCAGCAATGTGTTTGTTTCAAAAACTTTTCATGATCAGAAATGAGTGTTTTATAAAACTATAGGAGAATAAGTATATTTGTCATAAAGCTGTTCAACAATGAAAAACTTACATTTTGTAATCAATTTGAGATGAATCTGGATATTACAAGTCATTATTTAAAGGTGCAGTCCGTAACTTTCAGATACCCCCCCTTCTCGCTGCTCTTGCCGTTCCTCCAAAGTCCTTCCCTCGGAGGAGCTCACAAGCTAACGTTAGCATGACAGCAACATCACAGTAATATATATGCACTGTTAAATGCATATTACTGCAACGCTTCTCTCTCTCAATGTACACACACCAATTTAGCAGCAGCGTAACAACACAGTGTCACTCACAGCAGCCCACATGGAGGCTGCAGTGATGGCAGCGCGCACACTAACAAACATGCATTAGAGAGTTCTCGTGTAACAATTACAAATCAAACAATGTAAATCAAGCAGCAGTAATTACCTTTCAAGCAGAAATGTCACCAATTCCGTCTTCTACCCCTCCAGACCATACACTGTAAAAAAATACAGCGCTCCAGGCACTACCTTGCTATTAACATTGCTGTGTTTTGACCATGGCGGAAAGGGGCAGGGAGTGTGTGCAACAGCTGTCAGACAGTCCATCAAACACAATCCTGGGCCTGATTGGTTCTTTTTGCTCGGTCACAGTGCATTCTGGAGATCTGCCAAAGGCTGCAGGAGCAGCAGGCGGGACTCAGTGAGCCTGTTTTTTGACACAAACTACTAGTTTCATGTAAGGCTGTCCTTACATAGTGACAGCTTTAGCAAATCAAACAAAAAGTCACTTTTATAAGAATTACGTACTGCACCATTAAGTCAGTCACTACTCCATGCTTTTACTATCAAAAATGTCCAGTTTTAAATTTAATACTTTAATATTTAATAATTATATTAATAACTCAGAACTTGAACAAGATATTTTGTGACAGTCGTCGAAGTCATTCTTTCTACAGGGTCCAAACTGTTATTAAACCTGATGTTCAGCAACCAAGATATTGTTCAAAACCTGATTTGTAAAGAAATCAAAAAAAAGCAGATTCAAAACTGATTGGATTTATCTCGGTTTACTGTCAGATCTTAATCACTGTTTGCTGAACTTCAAAGCAAAGCAACTTGATATTTTTTTCTAAATGAAAAGATTTTTATTAATTATTTTTGATCTTCTGCTCATGATCCCAAGCCCTTGTGAGATTCTGCAAGATTGTACAAGATGTCAATGAAATTATCAATTTTTGAGTTGAACAAGTGTTTAAACAATTAAGGAGAACAATATGCATTGTATTTTTTTCTTTTTAAATTAGAAGAACACTGAGAATACACAGAATGCTTCATCTTTGTTGTTTACTGCAATGATATGCAATACAAATGTTAGTCTCACCACAGTTAATTAATTTCTCAACAAGTGCCAACATCTGCAATGTTTATGAAATACAAAATAATACACACACTGTCATTATTCAAAAAATGACAGTGCGTGTATGGTCACATCACAAATACAATGTCTGTTGTTGAGTAAAAACCCATTAGGGAATTACTCCACATCTGGATTACCTAAGCTGTCTCCGTGAGTTCAGAACTTACTACAAATAGTAAAGGCTTAATAACGTGTTTCCTTTTAGCAAATATACTTTAAATTCTGTCACACAATAGGTTTTTATTGTGTTTTCACCTGTGACCACAGCCTGACTTCTATGCTTATTGCTAGTTGGGTTTTTTCAATATAACATGATTCAACAGCTTTCAAAATGTGCATGTTTAAATGAAACAGAGGTGTACAGGATCAACATTTGTGATCAAAATTTGTGTTTCTGCCAAAGTTTCTTTAATGCAAGATAAGAATCTTTATAGATTATCTTTTGGAAGCAAGATTCTGCTTATATAATAGGTAATCTAACCTTTAAAAATACCCAAACATACATTAATTAGAGCTAACATCGTCAAGTTTAGGCATAGCCTAGGTTTCTGTGGGGTTTTTATCTCCAGGCCTTTCTGATTTAACCTAAAGCACAGGGATCTTGATCAGGAATAATGTTCAAATAGTTCGATAGCTGCACAGGAAAGCTATACATGTCATTGGAATCCCGCATTTAACATTTTTGTGAAAAACTTTATTTAATTTGGCCATTATTTCCAGAAAGTTCAAGAAAATATGTGCTTTTCCAATACATTAGTCAAACTGCAGCCTTGAACATTAAACGTTTATTTTAGAAAAGAATGCACTCGAATTACTGCTTAGTAGGGCTGAGCGATATATCAAAATTCAACATGTATTGACGATATAGAAAATTACAATATTGCCTATATATATATATATATATATATATAAAATACTTGTTTCAGGAGTCGCTGCTTTCACTACTTCTCAGAACAGCATGAAAACCTCAGTTAGATGGATTTCTGAGTGCTCCCTATAACCCAGACCTTCCCCTAAACAAGCCACACTAAAGAACTCACTCACACATGCTGTCCCTTATTGGAGAAAAAAACAAAAATGGCACCATTTACACAACTCTTTGTTAATAAATGAGCCTGTGTGTTATTTTGCATCAGCAAATTTACCTGAGACTTCATTTGAATTAAAATTATTGAGATTTATATCATATATCGCCATTTTGAGATTAAATATTGACAGATGAATTTTGATATATATATGATATATATATCGCCCAGCCCTCACTTAGCACTTATCATTGTGACTTTAAACATTGATTGCTAATTGAAATACTATATATAGATCATTGTATCAGCTATGTACTACGATGTATTTCTGATCACATGCACAAACATATCCCCACACCATATGGGAATGTGACACTTGTCTGTTGGCAAACATTAGCTTAGCATTGAAGAGGCTTTCAAGAGGGATTAAGCTGATAAGTGTCAGAGAACAGACAAACAGGCCAAAGACCTCAAAGAAATCACTTACAATCCCAACAATCAGTGTCAGCACGCCCGTGTGTCAATGTGTTGGGAGCAGCTATGCAAAGCAGGTACGACTTTGGAAGTGTGTGGTAGATTATATGTGAAAAGTCAGCGGGACACACACACACACACACACACACACACACACACACGCACACACACACACACATACACACACACGTGCACACGTACGCTGGTCCTCACACAGACCAGTCTGTAGAGTCCCAGCAGAGCCCTAGCAAGACCATCTGTTCCTGCTGAAATCAGCACACTAGCACACAGACAACACGCACATGCAAACATGCACACATGCAAACACGCACACATGCAAACACGCACACACGCACGCGCACACACACACACACACACACACACACACACACACACACACACACACACACAGGCACTCTCCCCACCTCAGCTCTGGCATAGTGATAGTCTATTTATTCCCCACTCTGACGCAAGACAGTACTCGCACAGTTGATTTAAGTAATATGATGTGGAAATAGATGCTCAATTAATATAACACAAACTGTGCAAGTGTGCGTGTGTGTGTGTACATACATCTCAAAATTAAAAGTTATATATTAAAGTTTTCTACATGTAATCACTTCAAGCATTTACTATTATTCTTGTAACGCAAAAACAAATGTTTTACGCGCGCATGCATTTGCTCGCACATAGAAGAATGATTGCCTCACACACACTTCAAACGATCGTCTCTTTCAACGAGTCTGTCCCAGCAACAGGAAACTGCGGACACAGTTCTTCAGCTCTCATTTTCATAATCGACCGGTAGGAGTTACACTCTGTTATCTATTTTCCATCAAAAAGCAACGTCAGCATTTTCTCTGCTTTTTGCAGCCTCGTCAATACTCTCTGCTCTGACCTGCACCTTAATCCATGCACGGCACAGCTACAAATATATTGCGTTTTATCAGATTAAATGGATTAGTTTTATAACTTTTGAATCCTAACTCTACCAATCCTATGCTTCGAAATGTAGAAAAGGCGGAGCTTTTTATTGGTGTCATAAATCTATTATGAGGTTTAAAAAAGGCCACATTGGCTTGTCGCAGAAGAGAGTAAATCTACTATTTCATTCAATAAATTTAAGTATGGTCATTTGTCTTTGTATCACAGGTGCCTATGGTGTGCAAATATTAGGATAAATGATATCAATATCAATCTGTGCCTCCCTGTACTGCAGTACTCTAGTACAGCATGGACGTTTGCCTTTTATTTTTCCAGAATGCAGGCTTTCAAAAAAAAGAGAAATTATATAATTGAAGTCAATAGACATTAACTGCTGAACTTTATCATTTAGCAGAAGTGAACCTGCCATGTTTCTTCCTCACATCAGCAGGGCAAAAGGGACGATATTACCTCGAAAGGCACTTGAGTGTAAACCTTCCCCATGGCCAAGGGACTCTCTCTTATTCCTCTAGAGCACGTGTCAAACTCATGGACCGGGGGCCAAATCTGGCCCCTGGGCCGAATTGGCCAGGAGAAAGGAAAAATGACAGAAAACATAAATCATTGTATAAATGAAACTCAACAATATTTGTAGGTACTCACAGTTTTCCTGGTGCTTGTGTCGCATGATTTCAGTCATTTTTAATGTTAAACAGTTGGAAAAAAACACAAAATCCTTAAATTTTCCTCAAATTATTAATATATTGTAATATTTCCCTTAATTAAATAGAAATTGGTCACAAAATCTAGGAATTGTTAAAGTGAAGATCCTGTTGGGACTGATATCTGTCACTTATTGCTTGGATATTGTCGGTTTCTTACACATTTAGTATTTTATGTTTACGTAGAAGTGCAAACTAGGGCACAATAATGTTGAAATTACTTGTTTTCCTGCATGAAATCTGTGGCCCACTTGAAATCAAACTGCTCAGTATTTGGCCCGTGAACTAAAATGAGACATCCCTGCTCTAGAGGATACATACATTGATCAACCCCAATGTAGACCACTCCCCTTTCTTTTCCTGCTGCACATTAAGCTGCCTGCTGTGTTTTGACTCCTCTCTGTCTGATCCAGTAGCTCATTTAAACACTCTACCTTGACTATCAACACTAAATAGGGCTGCACAATTAATCTAATTTTAATCAGGATCACAATACAATTTTGGCTGCCACGTTTAAATTAACCTGATTGTCTGCAATATTTACAATTAAAATGCGTTCTCTGCTGCATACCTAATCAGGCACTTTCTCAACCAGTAGTCAACCAACCACCAGGGGTCGAACACATGGTTCAGGCTTCATTTAGATGACTCAATACCAAGCCAGCGACTTTTAGCGGCAGCATCACGGTGAGTATCTAGTGCCTCGAAAGGGAACAACATTCGTTGTCTGGCTTGTTTCAGATTCAGACCTAGTGATGTTAAATAAGAAGTCATGTAAAAAGTGCATCAGAGTCTGCCCTGCAGGGTAACATAGCTAATTTGTTGAACTATCTATAAAAGCATGACAAAAACAAACACAAGGAATGCATTAAGGCTAAAGCTAATGTTGCTTCACAAAAACCCTGCCCGTGCCCATCTGCAACCCAGCATTAACTACATGTATGAAAAATGAGAAAAGGTTCTTTTCAACCACGACTGACCTGTGGTCAAGCAGAACTGTACTAATATTTTGGTTAGTCATTATTTTTATTTGAAGCCTAATTTTGCCCTGAAAACCAGAGCTGCCAACTTTTAATAAAACTTAGGAGTGAAATTCATGGGGATTGTCCACAATTTTGACCTTTAGGCCGACACATCAAAATGTTGTTCGTCAACTGATTCGGTGGATGCGATTCTGATCGCCTGCATCCTCGCAATTTTGGGGGTTCCTGCTGTAGATAGACGGTGCCTAATAACTAACAAACATACCATACAGAGAAAGACAATGTTGGAATAGTGGGGGTCTGGATGTGCTGGATGTGGTTTCCTGCGTTCTGGTAGGTTTACGGGTCGGACTTCTAGAGATGGGGAATACCTACATTCATTCAAAGCCATCCTGACTTATTGCCTTCACGGTGAACAGCAGTAGATTATCTACTAACATAAAGTACATTGACATTTACAAAGCTCCCAATGCCTTTACATGTTTTAATAACGCATAATAAGGTTAGCGATTTCTAAAATTAATTTGGGGGACTTTTTCATCTTGGAGATTAAATAAACGAAGCAAGACCTGTATTCACAAGGCCAATGCATATTTGGCAATTGAAAATTGGCAAAAATGACAACCTGTATCTGGATTAGTTGACAAGTTATATAATGCAGGAAAAACAGAAGACTGACCTTGACCATAAAGTTGACCTTGAGCAAAGGTCAAGGTCACACATTGAAATCAAATGTTGTTCAATGGTACTAGTCTGAGCACTGTCTCTCAATTTGTGGCCGTTATAGGGATTTTTTTTATTTTTAAATTTTACATTTTTTTTTACCTTGAGCGAAGATCAAAGTCACATTGAAAGGAAATGTTGTTCAATGGTAGCAGTCTGAGCACTGTATCTCAATTTGTGGCCAAGTTATAGGGAAAAGGCTTGTTCTTTTTTTTGTGACGTCATGAGCTTTGACCCCTACTGATCTTTTCACTGGTAGGTCATACAGCTTCGCTCCAACTAAATAAAATGCTCGACTTGAGATGAGCTTTTCATAAATGTAAGCATCAAACTTGTACGATAAATATTTACATATTGTAGAGCTATGGAAAATTTTAGTTTTTGACACTTTATGCGACCTTGACCTTGACATTTTGGCTCCAAAAAAGGTTGAGTGCACATCCTTGACATTGCCCCTATGAGATGACATACATGTCATTGGTGCTGCATTAATAGTCTAGGAGGATTTCCACGACAAAGCAAGTTGCAGAAGAAAAATAATAACTTAATAACAATTTTCAAATGCCGAATACAATAACAATAAATGTTCTCTCCCTCAGGAAATGTAGATATTTTAGAGGACTGTGGTCCTCTTGTATGTGGCCATAAGAGAAACAATTTTACTACTTTTATTGTGCTGTAACGGACATTATATCTGTGTATCTGAAACAATGTAGTATAGTGTACATGCTGAACTTATGACTTGTGTATATGGTGATTTTTTTAAACAAAGTTTTTTGTCCGCTTATTTTGATTATGTTTCAGAATTTGAGTAAATTTAACAAACAGAACTTGAGTCTGTCCATTCTGAATGGGAATGTTTTAACGTCTCCTCAGCCTCCTCAACATGGACAGACGGGCATCCAACACGTGCACATTCAGCACGTACCGGGAAACACCCACACTAACTCACATCCCCAAGTCAGTGCACACTGCCTCACACACACTCAAACCTACAAGTGAACACACAAGCACCAGCGCACGAAACACACACTCGTGATTACTTACAAAATGGACACAAACAAGCAAACCCATCAACACCTGCACACCCCTGTGCCCTTCGTTTTAGCTGCTGCTTCTCCTGCCAGCGTACGTAATACGGACTTAAACCATTAAACCATACCTTCAACCATTTCCCTGCCACATTTCAGGTCACGGACACGGATTTTGTTTTTCAAATTTTGATAAATAAAATAGGTTTACATTGACTTTTTTTAACTTTTACTGATTTTTAGAGCAACCCAAAGCAGCACAAGTTGTCATTTTGACTGAAAAAGCTGCTAAATGCTTCACCTCCTATAGAACTCAATGGACTAAAAGGGGCGATTCGCGTCATCAGTGATGTCATTTCAACATGGCGGAGCATAGGCTCTCAAACGGTAAACTAGTCTCATTTTTAAAAGGTAATAAAGCAAATATGGTGCAAAATAATGCGTTTTGTTAGGCATAGCACTAAGGTTTTAGGCCACAACAGTAGAGGATCCCTGTAAGGTGGCACCAAGCCTGCAACGGTACAAACTAACCTTCTATGAACCACGGATGTCCTATTAAAACAATTAAAATCACTGGTGTTGATAAGATAATGCATTAACACAATAATCATGCGTTAACTTTGATAGTTCTAATAAATTGGATCAGAACACGCTTACTATTAATTTTCTATTGCCGAGAAGAGAAATCTCGATATATTGCTCAGGCCTAAGTGAACTGCTAATTATAAAGATTATAAAGCACAGTCGCACACTAACACACACTAGCAAAGACTTCCTAATCTATAGTTATACAAATGTGGCAGACATTTATTGGGTAAATTCCTGAAGAGAAATGAGAGCAATACGCCTGTATAGACAAGTTTTAAACATGACGAGGTATTAAAAAAAACTCAATTTTTAAAATATTAAAAAGACCAAAAATACTGGAATTTTTAACGTTATTCATTCGATGAAATCTGCATATAAACTTTTAAAATCCAGACTGCAATACTCAGTTTTTAAAATGCGTAGTTTTCCATACAAAAACTTGACAGTTTTGGCTAGAAATGGATGGTTTTGGAAGTGTAAAAGAGAAAAGGAAGGGAAGGAACTGTAGCTCATTGTGGATCTGATACTATTTTCTTAGTGTCCCTTGTTAAAATGTACCAACTGCATATTTAGAACAACCTGGTGCATAGCCCTGCATTAATGAGACATAATGCAGATACGATCCACAGCATGCCACCATCTTCATGACCGTGTGTCAGGGATGCAGACAAAGGAGAAATTATTAACTAATGCACATACTACCCCTTAACACAGTGACAGCTTTGCACTTTTATTTCTTATTATAAAACACCCATTATAAAACGTTATATTGTTGGATGGAAAATTGCACAATACTGAACAATGAACCTTCTTTTGTTTTCTCTGTGCGTCTCTTTTTTCCTTATCATGGGAGTTTGGACAAAATGATTTGGTCCCAAACAAAGGTTCATCCATTAATTCTGCATATTCTATGACATCATAGTGTTGTGTATCCCTTTTTGATGATTCTTTGTAGATGACATATAAATGGTAATTTAACGGAATGCAAAGACAAAATGCCAAAATTTCTAAATGGTAGTAATTATTCACAAAAACAAAGACAAAAACTATCTTTATCTAATGTTGCCCATTTTTTTTTATTGCATCTCTGTCGCTTCGATCGTCTCATCCTCTATCCATCTTTGTCTTTAAGCAAACTCACATCATAGTCTTCCAGCACCTGTGTACACAGTGCATGCATCACCACCATCACACTGGTGAATAAGGGCATCAATCTGCATCCTTTTTGATTACAGTGCAGCACCTGGTCTCCTCCACCTGGAATAGTGCGATTACGACTATATGGCTTGTTTGTCCAGCTAATTAACACACACTTTTACAGATGTTTTTCCAGATGCAAACATTATGACATCAATTGCCCCAGAGCCAGCAACACATTGCCAATAATAACTCCACACTCAAAGCCTCTCACACATTTTTAAGATGTGGATTTATTATTTAAACATGATTTGTCAAACTGTTTGTGAGAATTGCATTCAGGAGTCCTAAATTACTGCATCTGTGAATAGTTAGGCGAGGGGAAAAATCAACACTACCTTTTAAAAATAACTTTGAAAAAATAAACTGTAGTGTAGCTGACAGTAACATTGTGTATTTCGGACCTCTCGGGTGTTTGCAAACATATCAGTAAAGAGCTGCTTCACTGCAGTGCATAAAGACATCTGTGTAGTTGGAGGCGTGCAAAACAAAACTAAGAATTACATGCGACTGCACAGAAAGGGCCAAAAATGTAGTGTGTGATATTTTATTCTTTATTGACTTCTGCTTCTCTCATCTGAAATAACGCTTACATGAGCATAGTAAATTAGTAATTTCAATGTAACACCTTTTTTTTGGTTTTGCTGTGAAATATGTAATTTGCAAAAAAAATAATAATCTTTATACATTCAGTTAAAAAATACAAAGCATCCTGGTATGATATTAAAAAAAAAGTATATTCATTTCAGGATAAAGTTATAAGACAAAGCAAGATAGTGCTTTTGGTAATATAGCAGATGTAAGACTTTGGTTTCAATATGCCCACAGTCTGATGTAACATTACACTACTTGCAAGTGCATTGTTTAAAAAGGCTGTAATGAGCAACTATCTAAAGCAGGGCTGCCCACACTTTTTCTGCTCATGAGCTACTTCTACCATGGACAGCTCTTTGTGATCTACTGTTTTGGGGGGTTTTTATCGTAAAACTAGAATATTTGCATTTCCTGAAGAAAATGCAAGTGGTGATGCAGGTGCTGGTCCGTGTCACACTGCATTAGCATTAGCCTAGCATTAACATTAGCATAGTATTAACTTAGCATGAGTATGAGCTAGCAATAACATTAGCATAGCATTAACATAGCATTAGTATGAGCTAACGTTAACCCAGCTTCAATCTAGCATTAACATATCATTTACGTAGCATTAAAAAGGCATTACCTAGCATTACCATTAGCCTAACGTTAGCATTAGCCGACAGTTAAACCTGTCTTGGGACCAGAGCCTTTTCAGATTTGAATGCAGTCATAATAATCTGAACGGTTTGTTCATCACAACCCATTAAATGCACTTCAGATTTTCAGTCACAGGATTACATGATCACTAGACGAACATTCAGTCACCCATATTCTGGTGTAAAATATCTATCCATAAAAGCAAGAAAGGTCTGTGTCCGTGTGTGTGCGTGTGAGTGGAGCGAATATCTCCTCAACGCGGTATCTGTTCAACCTGAAACTTTGTCAACGGCTTCCAAATACCACAAGTGTGTGCATGCGTCATTTTGGAGTAATTTGGTAATTTCAAAACGTTTATTTCGCCCGGATGGCACGTTCATGTTTGCCCAGAATTGAAACCTCTTCAGCTTTTGACCTCAGTGTGAGGGGGCGCTAACACACCATCTTTATCTATTTCACTGCACAGCTCGGCTCCGGTGCGTGCCAGAGCCAATCACAGTGGCGAGCTAGAGTCACGTGTGAGGCCAGAGCCGATCGCTCGCTGAAGACTTGGAGTAGCATCAGACCTGCGGCTCTTTCACATGTTTTGAGCTCCTGTGGACTTCTCTTTTGAGGAAACATACTTTTTGACTGTTCCTTATTTGGTGATTACGTTTCAAAATGTTTATTTTCATCGTTTGTTTGACCATTTGCTGTTTAGACCGGACGGACAGGACCCCAATATTTACCACGTGCTATATAACCAAATGCGCACCTTGGGTGTACATGCTGAACGCACACAGAGCCGTTTAGAGAGAGAGTTGCGACAACGATAGAGTTCCCGGAAGTTTCAAATAGTTCCCACGGGTCCGTTTTTTTTTTTTTTACACACACACATTTCAACAACCTGTGATGGAGTATGTGCATGCGCGTGGTTGATGCGTGTGCATGCATGTGTGTGAGACAGAACCCACGGAGGAGATGGAGAGTCCCAACGAGCAGGACAGGTATCGAGTCTCTCTCACACACACACACACACACACACACACATCTCAAAACACGCCCTCACCATACATCAGGTATTTATAATAAAAAATACACTGAATGAGTAAAGTAAAACAAAATACTAAACAATATTTATACAAAAAGTACACAAAATGGCAACAGAAATGCACAAAAATATACAAAAAGCTCCAAAAACACACACAATGACTCCAAAAAATATGTATTACGGAAAAAAACAAAAAATACACAATTATATCAAAAATGCACTAAAAAGATACAAAAATACACAAAATGACTCCAGAATTGTGAACAAAAAACAGTAATTATACAAAAAATGCACAAAAAGACAACAGAAAGATACAAAAATACACAATGACTGAAAAAAAAATTACATTACAGAAAAATACACCAAACAAAAAAAATATAAAAATGTAACAAACAACAAACACATTTATCATGCGCATGTCCCATTGAATTAAACCAGGAAAATTGCACACGCTATTTTACTTTGTACCCACATAAAAACCCCTTTATAACAGTACAGAGTATGTACAACTCTTTGTACATCCAACCTTCAAATACATACCCATTTGGCCATAATTGACAACTCTACTTAACCTCCTACTATATGAATACACACTTCCGACGAGCACTGTACTAGTTATGTAAATGCTCAATATTGTCCAAATATATGCATTACGCATTTCCGTAATTTCAGATTTTTTTTCTGTTCGTTTTCCGCAATCACAGAAAATCAAAGGCCCTTCAACTCTAATAAGGACATAATGTGAGAATAAGCTCCTTCAACACTACTTACTTCTCTTTCTACCTTTTGGATCGAAATGTCCATGCGATTCATATTAGTGTGTGTTTGTGTGTGTGTGTTTGTGTGCCATGTGCTTCTTACTCATGTCCATTAGCCACCGCCAGCATTAATGAGGCAAGGCTTCTGCCAGTTTTTACCTCTTTTCCTTCTTCCCCTCTTTGGAGAATGAAACACAATCACACTTTAATGACTCACCAGCACGGTGTAAATTAAGGGGTGGGAGAGAAATGAGAAATGGATTCAGTTGGGAGGGAACCATATGGGGGGTGAAGGGTGGATGCAGTAAGAAATGTAGTAATTGGTGATTGTGATTCCTTGGGAATACTGAACTATGCAAGGATTCTAGAAGGGACAAACAGACACAGTTGGATGTTGACCCAGCATCTGAGTGGGACTCCTTAGAATCTGCACAAAATCAGATTTATGTTTTGTTCTAACGATGCTGGGCGAATTCTAAACATTTCATCAGGCGAATGAAAAAATATCCACCAGTGCTGGTCTATAATTTTTAAAAAATTTGATTTATTGTAGCAAACCGGCTGTAATTGTGTTGAATGTAAAAGGTAATCATTAGTCGAAGAAGAATCTATTAAGCTTCTTACTGCTTTTACCTCAACTGGATTTCTGTAGTTTCTATCTCCACCTTGTTTATGGGACTCTACCGCAGTCTTTCATTGATTATTTTATCAACCCGTTAACGTCCACTATCCCGAATCCGGGTCAAAATGCCTTTTCTCACTTGTCTATGCTTTTAAGGGATTAAATACTTCTCAAATACAGCAGCATATCACAAGTGTCACATACTGTTTGAAAACTTAGAATTTCACATTTTTAACCTTATAAACCATTCTAAGACACAACTATCAAATCAAACGCAGTCAATTATTTTGTCAAACTGGGGGGAAAAAAAGGCGACATAAACAAAGTCAGCCTCCTCACCATTAAAGAACTGCAAAGTTTTACTGAATCCATATATTCCATCAAAAGTGGTCTCAAAGTCTTCCCAAGACATTCAAAAATCCAATGAATCCCAGCATTTAGACCAAAACAGTAAAACTGCTGTAAAAAATAAAATAAAAATATGTAACGTCCTATTCACAAGAAAAAAGCAGCGCGAAGGAAATTTGAATTTCTCAAAAAACGTGTTCCAAAAATTTGGTGTAAAGACTCAAAGAATAACTTGAAAGCATTGAAATATACAGTATTATATATAGAAATTGATTTTGTTAGGTTTAAGTGTTTAGTGAGTATTTTAATGAGTTTTTTTTTGTACTTTTCGAAATAAGTTTGACTTTTCCGTAACTTGATTTTTGTTTGAATAAATTTGAGAGAGAAAAATTGTGCTGCTGTCGAAATGAATGTTTAGCTCTGCATTATTCTAATAGTCAGAATGAAATGTGGGTATTTCAGTGTAATTTAGCTTCTTAGCAAGGTATTTGTGTTTGTGTCATTGTCTGCGTGCATGCTCAGTAATCATGTATACAGAGTCCTAAGTGGCAAAGCCATGTTGGAGTGGAGCTTTGCCCCCTGCAGCTGAAAATGTTGGCTTGTAAGATTACTGGCAAATCAGCGGTGCACAGAGACGCTGTTAGTGCCAGGTGTGCAGAGGAGGTAATTGTCAGTGTGGCTGACCGACAGCAAACACCTCCTCGGAGGGAGTGCTGGGGAGAAAATGAGGAAAGGCTTCTGCTGGAGTCTGCTCGCCCGAGGGGCCAGCTCAATATCTAGCTGCCCTGCTTATCCGATTCCCCTCGGCCCCTCGCATCACTTTGTACTTGTCTTATTGTGTCGCACTTTGTCTCCCTGGTCCGTTTGCTCCATCCTGTGAGCCTCCCTTCATGGTAATTTCCAATCGTCTTTCTGCCTTCTCTCATTTGTTGCACACCTTCCTCTTCCTTCTACTCAACTAGTTCTCACTCTTTAAATCACAAGGTTTGACCGAGAGTCTGCAGCATCCTCTCAGTTTAGTTTCCCAGCAGGTCATCTTCTGGAGAGACCAGCAATCCATCGTTTGTGCTTAACTCTTGAGCTGCTGATGGCAGTAAGATAGAAGGATAGAGGTGATGAGACCCTCTACAAATAGAGACGCTGTTCAGTGATCGGTGATGCATTTATATTTGCAAGGTTAGCATGTGTGTTAGCATAAACTAAAGGCAATCAGCGACAATCGAGGATCTTTAAAAGTAGTATGCACCAGTTTTAAGATACTTATTTGGGACTTAGGAGCAATTCAAACTGCAGGCAAATGGACCCAAATCAGCTTTATTTTGTATTTTTTGACCATATGAGACCTGTATCTGATTTGGTAAAGACAGATTGTACAGCACAAATCCAATTATTTATTTATTTTTAGTCTAACCCAGGCCACTTTCATATGTGGTCCTAAATCCGATTCTTATATGATATTTTGCAATGCGACTGTTGTCTGAACGGCTAGGTCACATTTATGTCATTGTAATGCGATAAACGTTGCAATCCTGTGTCCCTAGAGGAGCGGTGGGGGGTAAAAAGCCACAGCAGAGGGGAAAGGAGAGTGAGGTCTTAGAGTTATTAAATATTCATCATGTTATACTTATTATCAGGGTCTCACACACGCTGGGATGAGATGCCTTGATATTTACTTCTGTAAACACTGTGCGTGGTCACTTATTCTCTCAGGACCTTTTTTGCGCTTGCAGGTCACTTTTGGGTGGCATTTATTGTGAAATATGAAAAAGTACACAAACAAAAATCTGAGCTGTGCAAGACCTGCTGTTTAAACATAGCTTTAAATGCATTTATCACATGCGTACATACAGCCACAGTGCAACACCCAAAGAGCATGTTAAAAGTTAGATGTTATTTTTGCTTTTCAATTTCTTATTTAAATAAATTTAGTGTAATTTAAAGAGACATATATTGCATTAATGACATCACACTTTGCTGAAACCACCTACAAAACTCCTCATTTTAAAAAAATCTGCTTCTTTTTTTGCATTTGGACTTGCACGGCTCTGTAAATGCCCTCGCTTTGGTGTGCCTGTGGCCGGTAGTGCCTGTGCATTGTCAGCACTGATACTGTTGACATTTAATGTTGTGAATAGGAACGTTGTCCCTGTTCACCTTGGCTTGTTCTGTGTTTATAAAAACTGCAGGGTACTTTTATAGCAGCACAACATGTTTAGTTTACTCTGTGGAGCCATATGATTTACATTTTTAGAAAGTCATGCATTTTTTATACCAGTTATAAAAAAAAACCGCTGAAAGGTTAATTGTGTAGCTTTCATCATTCATTGGGTTTTGTTTTGATTGTTCTGAGCTCCTGCAGAGCTGACTTCCTGCCCCCCCCCAAACACTACATTAGTCCTTTAGTTAAAGAAAAGAACAAGCCTGGTAAAGTTGCAAAACACAAAAAAACAAACAAAGGAAAGCTATTGTTGTACATTTTGATTGAGTAGTCACGCAATCAATTAGCAAGCACTGTAAAGCTCGAATTAGCCAACTTGTCAAATCTTTCTTTTTCAGTATCCCCAACGTTTAGAGCAAGTTTAGATCAACCCTAACAAAAAGAAAGTACAAAGCTCACGTCCTGTAGTCATTTTTCACGCCATTTCTTTGTTGCTATTTCTACCAAAGCAGTTTGAAATGTCAAACGTGTATTCTGGAGCTATTACTCTCCCCGAGGCTTACTGCATTCGCTTTATTTCCTACAATGATTAGATGTTGTATACATGGTAGTCTGGAATACAGTGATGGAAAATGAGGACAAGGAAACAGTCGACACATCTAACAACCGGGCGTGTTTGTGATGGTGTGATCAGATTCATTGTATAAAACAAAGAGCGTGTTGGTATTACATGCCATTCCTTGGTATCCAGGATGCTCATGAAATATGAATAGGGTTGTGTGCGTGCATGGGTCAATGTGTGTCCATGTTTTTCACAGAAGGGTTTAATCAGCCAGTCTGTCAGATGTTTAACTCCAGGATGGGGTATGCACCTCTGTTCTAAGTGTGTGCAGAGAAATAAAAGGCCAAATCACATGTGTAAAACTTAAAGCCCACGGGCCAAATTTGGCCCACCAGAGCATCTAGTCCGGCCCGCTGGAAGATTTTAATCAAAGTTAAAATTTACGGCATAAATATGGCTCTTTGTAAATCATCATATAATTGTACAGTAGATCTCACTCCCTCCAAATTTCAAAACTCCACCGAAGTACAATGTGTCTTGTAGTACTAACTACATCATTTGCACTAATATTGAATATTAGGGCTAACCGATATGGACCAAAACTTACTGTATATCTCAATATTTTTTCTCAAAATGGCGATATACGATATAAACTTTGATATTTTCAACTCAATAAAGTCTTACTAGAAAGACAATTCTGGTTTTGATGATGGAAAATGCCACACAGACACAATTATCATTATTAATAGCTACACAATATGTCCCACTTTTGGCTTTTTCTCCTATAAAGGACAGCACCTGTGAGTGAGTTCTATAGTGTGGCTTATATAGGGGAAGGTCTGGGTTAGGATGCACTCAGTGATCATCTAACTAAGCTTTTCATGCTGTTTTGAGACGTATAATATTTAGTATATAAAACATACATTTTAGAAATTCGGAAAAATTGTAAAGGACACTGTTTGGCCGTACTCTATGAACATTATTAAACACTTGCATGATGTGATTTTTACTGTCTGATTGTATAAATATGGATATATCTCGATATAGTCAATATTGTCATTTTCTATATTGCCAAAATAGAAAACGCGATATATCTTGAATCTCGATATATTTCCCAGCTCTAAACAATACAACAAAATGTCATTGGCAGCAGTCAATCATTAAACTGCAGAATGAATAAAATACTCTAAAAGGCATATAATTGCTATAGAATTCTGACTAATTGCATTACAAATTTACAGAAAATGTGTTGCAAATTCAAGGAATTTTAAGAGACTTTAAAAAGAAATGTCTTACACGTTAAAGTGCAAACTGCGGCACCACAGCTTTTTTTCTTTCACAAATACATGGACTCCTCGAGTCTGGCCCACTTCAACTGGGTTGTATGTGGCCCTCAAACTAAGATGAGTTTGACACCTTTAAGCTAAATGAAAAGGTGTGTTTATGTTTTGTTTTGATTTGTAGCGAAATATCAGTTTTATCCTCCATGTTTTCCATTTTCTCCTTTTTGTTGAAGCTTCTTCTCGTCATCATTTCAGTATTGACTGAGTTCTCGACTTTTGTCTTTCAGAGAAGCAACGTCTTGTGAAGCAAGCACATGAGGAGCAGAGGCAACGCAATATTCACTTCCTGACCGGTTCCCTTTGCTCTTGCGCCCTCCACCACAACGCGCCCAGTGACTCCAGAAGTGGGCGTGAGCAGGAAGGAAACAAGAGCCCACTCTTCCTGCAGGCATGGTAATAACACCTACTGTTGTGGTGGTTGCCCTGTTTGTTACGGGCTCTTTTTTGTGTCTTAGTGGATTAGCCAGAGTGAAACTGTCGGCTTACTGCAGGGTGTAAAAGTTCAATCTGATAATTTGTACTGAGACTCAACAGCAAAGATAGATGCTGGATAAGAGTGGGGAGCCTGGCTTTTTTTTGGATACAAGATAACGGGATTTTCTTGGAGGAAAAGGGATTGGAAAGCATGTGAGAACGTGTAAGGGGACATTTTAAAAGAAGAGAACTGATTACCAAAAACACATTTCATGATTTTCCTACCTTTATGTTCACATACAGTACTTTCTAATTTTACAATTGTTTTGCTGTACTTTTGGCTAAATACAAACTGCCAAAAAAAATAAGTCTACTTAATATTCACATGGACAATGACTTACCCAAGTGCAAATTTTAAGATTGTTTTCTTATGTAAGACACAGACATAAATGGCTCTTTATGGGAGGAAGGAGGTGCAGCTAAAAGAAGAGGAAAGGCTCATCAGATCAAAGAAGCAGTGCAAGAAAAGCATAAGAAAGAGAAGCAGATAAGACCATAAAAACATGAGTGATGAAACATGAGATGTGAGAATCAGAAAGGGTGTTGAAAGCACAAAAAGAGACATTCAGAGTGCAGAAATACAGAGGAAAAGGAGGTTAAGAGCTGAGAAAGGTAGTGGGAGATAGAGAAGAGAAGAGAAGAGGGATTGATTAATGGTCTGGGCCCATGATGGTGGAAGCTGTTCCCCTGAGAGGTGGGCAGAACAGAGAATGAATTATTAAAAACTAGAACAAGGGGAGGAAAGAGGAAAAATGAGTACAAAAGGGACAGAAGCAGAGGAGTGTTTTGGAGGAGGGTGTAGGAATGACGAAGGGAGGTGAGGAAAGAAAAAGGTGGGATGGGGGAGGAGAAGATTAAGTGAGAGGGTAGGAAAAGAGATGTTATTGAAGGTGCAGAGGTTGGACATTGCAGAAGGGGGCTTCAGCTGGGCTCATAAATAACAGAGTAACAGGACTGGTGCCTGTCGCTAACACACCACTGTGATTAATCTGGAGTTATGAGATTTCAAGGACTGACCTTGATGACGGCGTCATCACATGAACCTCACAGCAGACAAATGTGTTTGACTGTTTTCCCTTGATTTTTACTGCGTACACATGGTCACACTTTATGAATGCCTTTAGGTCTTACACACAGCTCTGCAGATTATCTTTGTAACACAGCTGGACCCTCATACATGTCTAATTTCAGTTTCAGCAAGTTTCACCACAAGAAGGTTTCGTTACATTGATATTGAAGACTTAAAATTATATGCTATCAGAGCAAATGACAGAGTAAACAGTTTCCTAGTTAGGTACAGTGTGAATACAAATAAATACATAAATAAAGAATAGAATTGTGACCAAGGTACTATAAGACTATGATGGCTAAAACTTTGCTACAGACACCACTCTATCCCAGGTATGGGCAACTGCCACATGCTGCCTCCAAAGTAAATGCACAAAACATCTCCAAAAACTAGAAAAATACACAATAGGACAATAAAAACACACAAAATACTGAAAAAAAACCTCAAAAAGCATCAAACATCATCCAAAAATGCATAGTATGTCTCCAAAAACACACAGAATGATTGAAAATTACACAAAAGGACAAACAGAAATGCACATAAATGACTCAAAAAAAAAAAGCAAAACAACAAAAATAAACAAATTTAGATGAATTCTCCTAATGTGACCCATTGGTCTAGACCGTTGTTTCTCAAATGGTGGTATGTGTACCACTATAGGGTGTACTTGAGAGAGACAGAGAAAATGGAAACTTAACAAATGAAAACATTTAAAAAATATGGGGTTTTATAGTGTCTATTTTAATTTTTTTTAGTTAAAAATGACAATCATAATAATGATGATGGAGATAGTCTTGATTAGAACATGAACTGAAAATACGAGGGTCAGTCTTGGTCCCACGCTGGGCGGGAGATGACCGGAAATGATCAAAACTAAAGAAATATATTCATTTTGGAGACACCAAATACTGTTTTATTTACAAATTTAGATTATTTAAAATGTGTGTTATTACTCTTTAATTCCATCATTATGCTTTATAGTTGCTTTTTTCATAGAATTTTGAGCAAAAAACATTTAAATCAGACAAAGGGGGTACATGACCAGAAATAAAAGAAAAGTGGGTCGTTGGGCCAAAAAAGTTTGAGAATCATATGTCTAGACTATTACATTTTTGTGACCCCCACTGTGATAAAAGTTGCCCATCTCTGCTTTTACCATTACGTCAGAGTTGGTGGTGGGCAAAATCCTTTTAAACCAGGACAACCCATTAGTGAAGGCAAAGGATGAACTACATAAATCATATTTTTAAAGTTCTGTCTGTTTGTACAAATGGGGCTGGATCTTCTTAGTTCAGAGGCAATTATCGCAGGCTTTAGACATTTGTCATTTGTGCTGAGACAGGACAAATGAGGGATATTGGTGACATGCTCTATATATTTCTATTTGAGATTTTGTAGAGTTGGATCCAGTCGTGCATTCTGTAATAGTCTTTATTGTCTTTGCTTTGTGGTTTTAACTTCTGCCATTTGACGTGTGTGTGATGTTGTGTTACAGGATGCACGTGCATGAGACGGTGTAAATGTGGTACTTTAAAAGACGGTAAAAGAGCGAGGGGGCGTGTTAGAAAAACTGTATGATAGCAGATTGTGGTTGGTCGGCCTGCCAGGCACGGTGCAGATAAATCACAGTATTTTTAATGCAATAATCCTGCAAGCTGCTTGATGAAGCGGGGAAGGCAAAACGTATATATTTTCCATCCTTCCTGTCCCATCACTGCGAGCCTATTTTATGAAGGGATTTTGTAGTTTTAATTTACTTTTCTCCATCATATATTCAGACGGTTCAGTTATTAGTTATTTTAAAAAGGTGCGATATTGTTTATATTTTCCTGGGTTCAGCTTTCTCTCAGTGGGATTTATTATTCTATTGGTCTTGTTTTTTTTCAATTTATAAAGTAGATTTGATTTTTTTTTTCTCTCTATTAACTTATGTATTTGTTTTTATTGGCATACACTAGTGGTGCCCCCAGCAGTAGCATTTTTTTCGACATAGGATTTCCCTCCTAACTCACTTTTTTTCCCTTCACTGACACCATCTAAGCACTAAGCCAACACTTAAAAAGTAAAACCGAATGATTAAATCTCTCCTAAATGACCCTTTTAGAGCAATAAGCAGCTGTTGCACAGCTGCTAAGAGAGCGAAGTGTAGAGCATTCTCTCTATCATTGCATTGTAAACATTGACATGAGATGAGCCTGAAAAAGCCTGAAAAAGATTGACAGCCACAGACAGAAAACCAGATTCTGATACCTGTTAAGTAAAGATCATTTTCTGTCAGCGAAGTGCCTGGTGGAAACACCATCACCTAAAAATGGGTTTTATTGTTGGGCACAAGAATGGAACTCCTCAGGGTTATCAGAAGAAATAGATCAAAGTGGAATGAGCGTATACGTCTGTAGAAGATAATACACAAAGGAATGGGATTGCAGTTTTATTGTTGCGTTTGATACTGTTAGATTTCTGTTGTGTTAAATATGTTTCTATTTCCCAGCTTTGTAGTCGTGCACATTGGTTTAGCGCGCACAGTTGTAGTAGTAAATGTCATGTAATGTGGTTATGTAACATGTGCCTGCCAGCTGAAGCGTGAAATAGAGTGTAATTGGTAAGTGTGTGGTCTAAAAGCACCACGCAGCGATGGTCCATGACGGTGTGTGTGAGAAGTCTCGACCAAGTGAGGGTTCAAGACACGGGGCACACAGATTAATTGCGGGATTAATCGCATGCACTAGACCTGCAATTGATCAACCACAGAGTCACTCCCTGAATCACCTACCCCCTTTCCTCTCTGCCGGCTGACACATGCGTCACTGTTTCGGGCTGTGTGCTATTCTCCCCCTGTACTTAAGTCAGTCACTGCGTGCCTCCATCTCAGTTACGCAATCACATTCCCACTCAAATCTGGCCTTGCGTGCAATCTCCCGTGTGCTTAAGTTCTTTTCCTGTTACGCTCTTCTGAACCTGGAATAAATGCAGCGCCCCAATAGGTGAAACATTATATTGCACTAGAAGTTTGGACTTAGTTACAATTGAAGCCACACGGACTCATAATAATGCAGAAGAGACTCCCGGTAAGAATCTATCCAAAGTAACACTGTCACGTTGTCACGGGGGTGGGGGGAGTCACACAAGCACACCAAAGGATTGACCATCAGCATTTCTAATATGTTCACAGTTCCCAGTTCTAGACGGGACAAAACGTGTTGCATTTCATTATATTTTACCCGTGTCGTCCAATCCTTTTTCAGGGAGGGAGTGAGAGCAGCGTCACGGAGCTGTTTAGCTGTGCCGAATGTGCACGTCAGCTGTTGCAGCTCGTTACAATGACACTCTGACAGACGTCAGACTGATGTCCAACTATTTTAACACTGTGTACAACGTAAAGCCACAGTTTGATCCACTACAAGAGTAAATAACAAGTGAAACAATGATGACAGATGATGATGAGGATGTGTAAGAAGTTAATAATATCCAGCTTTCCACACAAACATCCATTTATCGTTCGTTCATTTGAGGGGAAAAAGAGAGATTTTAACTGTAGCTCAGACAGAAAATTGTATCCGATCTTCACCCTGCAGTAATCTGATCAAATCGACCTGTTACATTATTTATCAACTAAGGCGTTTCAAATTAAAAGTGTACTTTATCATTGTCAGGGATTTCAAGGACATTTACAAGTGTTAGGAAAACTTCATATTCTGTGATTTCTTGACAGCCCAAAAAAAATGACATCATGCCCAGTCCGCCTCCTTTACTTCAGACCTCCTTCATTTTGGTTGATTTACACGCGGTGGGCGTGTCAGGAGCCTGGACCAGATAATACGCACAAGAGAGAAGTGCGTAACTGCCAGTGCGTAAAAAAGTCGGGAGAATAATGCCCAATATGGATATCATTCATATTTGTCTCAAATTAACTGGTTGAAGATCTGAAAAATATTCTAAATTTTTATTGTCTGAAACACAAGGTTGATTATAGGGCTGCTCAATTATAGAATTATAGTCATAATTAAAATTACGGTTATTGAAATGATTATTTATCAATCAAAAAGTTATTTATTTTTTGTACAAAACAATGTAAAATATATTGTATAAAGAGTTCAAACACCAAAATCAAGTATGTTCACTTTTGCACAAAACTTTGCTCTAAATCAGTGGTTCCCTCCCTTGTACCCCTTGGGGTACTTGAACACCTCCCAGGAGGTACACTGAAACATTTGTCAGTTTATTTTATTTTATTAACATTTTTTTTCTCATCCATCAATAATGATTTGGCACAACTCTTTAAAATACACCAAAAGGCGAAGTTCAAATTCTAAAATGAGCAAAAAAATCATAAATAAATGAATAAAAAGGCCTAAATTCAAGGTTAATGTTAAGGAAAGAGTTTAGATGAGGATGCAGACACAAATAATGCATAACATGAGCTAAGGGTACTTGCTAAGGGTTCTTGCCATAAGAAATAAAGGCTAAGTGTTTCATGGGGCAACACAATTTGGGAAACTGCTCTAGGTCTTCATTGTCAAACCCAAAGTGTTCCCATATAAGAGAATTTGACTTCCCTATTTAGAAAATTAATATATGTATAATATTTTTTTTTAAAAAAAAAATATATATATATATATATTTTTAAATAATTGTCTTTTTCTCGATAGTTGTTTTTGTAATCGTTGAGTGTAATAATTAAAATTGTTGTTTAATTTTGATTAATTACACAGTCTTAGTTGGTTATGTCTTTACCAAAAATTTAATACACATCAATTTACTGCTAACTTTAGTTGTTTCAGAAACTTAGCCAAGGAAAGATTGTTGTAAAACAGTTTGATTTGTTAATATTTTATTTAAAAGAACGAAACAACATACTGAAACTGGACACAAAGCCATAATGACACTGGGGCTGTTTGTGGCTGTCAGATCATGATCCTCAAGATTTAATCATCACATCTGGTTTAGTTAATAAAAATTGCCTCTGTGGACAAAGCACATCTCATTTAATCTACCCCAAAATTATGAGGTTGTCAGCGACCACATTAGCTTTAAACAGTCGACACAAATATAATGAAATATGATTATAAAGCGTTCTTGTTCTTTAGCTTCCCTCAGTTCTATCTTTACTGCAGATGCTAGCTTATCTCGTCAGCCGTCTAAACGTCCGCAGCGTTATGTTGGTGCGTTCTTTTTGTTTTTATCCTTTTTTCTACTTGTCTGCACATGCTGTCAAAGGTCAACACTACAAAAAGTGCAATCATTATGAGACAGCAATGCATGTTTTGTTATTGCAATAAAAGAAATTGATTTATTTTATTGCTTAATTGTGACCATCACCAGCCCTCCCTAAGGAAGGGTAAGAAATATTTTATTATAGGGAGAATATAAAAAGGGAGAGCAGTGTTACACCTAGGTGGAGAGGGAGGGGAAAGGGAGCAGGGAGGAGAGACTCAAGTTAGGAAATAGAAAGGGTGGGAAGAATAGATTATTTTACAGTGAGGGTGAGATGTGAAGTTGTAGAACATATCGTGCTTGTTATGTTGTGTAATCAAGCCAGTGACAAGTATGAAGCTTAGCTATAATGGTGGTGCCTGTGGACAGGGGGAACGAGTGAGTGGTAGTACCTAAAGCAGGTATTTGGGATTAACGTGTCTGAAGTTAAGCCCAGTATGAGTTTTATCCCACATCCCAAGGTGTGCCAGAAGAAAAAAAAAAATGTTGGCGCATTCTTGCCTCTAGGGTCGATTCCTGTCATAAGGCCCTCCTTAACGGTTCTGATTTACATGGTGAGTGTAGCAATTGGGCAGCGACTCCCCTTGCGGTCATGTGGAGCCGTCACACACTCGTAGATACGACACTCTGCTCACCCTGTGGTTTATGGCATCAGATTCACCCATTTGAAACGCCTCATAAAACCTGCGCCTGTTGGCCTGTTTAACGCTGCTCAGTGAGACACACACAGCTTTATGTACACACACACACACTCAATCATGTTTTCTGTATGATAATTTGTATTGGAATTTTTTGTTGTGAATATTCACACCAGGCTAATTTTCGAATGAATCGTTTGATTTACAAGAATACATTAATAAAACATATTGCAAATTAGTGTTTTTGTTATTCAAACACTCTCCTTTTAACCGGTAATAACAGTTCCTTGTTTTTTCCACAAAAGTACAACACTGGAATGTCTTGATGTGGTATTTTGAGAACAGCAACACTAAATTAGAATATTGATGGCCTAGAAATGTCTCCGAAAGCCCTTTCTTATTTTGTGTTCTCATATTCCACCAGCTTAATAGTGAGACATATTAAATAGATGCTATTCACTTCTTTCCGGTGGCTGCTACTTCCTGATTATGGGTGCAACTTCCTGTTTGATGAATAGATCAAAGCCACACAAAGAAACAAGGCTTTCTTAGGTTAGACAAACATTACGTAACTCTAATGCTTCACGCACAGAACATCAACATTAGAACAAGAATGTATACTCTTGAAATCAACTGATAACTTCTAGTCTTTTGATGCATATTTGTTTAAAAAAAAAAAAAAAAAAAAAAACAAGTATCACTAGTAGAGATGTTCGATAATAACTTTTCTGACGATTTTCCGATTTCTGATTTTAATCGATACTGATAAATACAGACACTCCCTTGCCCTCCAACTAATTGTAGGTCACATGACATATTACTCCATGAAACGGTCATGGTTAATCCTAATATTAATGTGATGCCACACTGGATTTATTTCACAAATAAACTTCATCTGTGCAAAATAGGAATACTTTTTCAGCTTTGTTAATGTATTTGTGTTTAATGTGTTTTCTCACACAACTGCTCATACAAAATTATCTTTGAGAATTTAAATTTTGATAGCGCTTTGAGATGACTATTGTTGTAGTTTGCGCAACATGAATAAAGTTGAATTGAATTGAATATCAGTTTTTCCATATTGATGGAAAAACCGATAACGATGTCAAACGATATTACATTTTATGGCCGATAATATCGCTCTCCTCTAATCAATAGTATAGTTCATAAATGAACTCAATGTCTCTTTTCTCCCATACAAAGTATTGCCCATGACTAGGGCTGTGAGATATATCAAGATTGAAGATATATCGAGTTTTCTGTTTTTCACATATAGAAAATTGCAATATTGCCTATATTGATATATATATATATATATATATATATATACATATATATATATATATATATATATATATATTAGAGCTTATTTTGTGTCAAAATACTCATTGCTACTTCTCAGAAAAGCACAGTTAGATGAATTGCTGAGTGCTTCTTAACTCAGACCTTCTCTTAAACAAGCCACACTACAGAACTCACTCGCACATGTTGGAGAAAAGCCAAAAACGGAATATATAGTGTTAGGGCTATGTATTAATAAATGTGCTTTTGAGGCATTTTGCATCAGCAAATGTAGCCCAGAATTGTCTTTCTGGTCAGATTTTGAGTTAATAATGTCGATTTACAGTATATCATATATTACCATTTTGAGAAAAAATATCCAGATATGAGTTTCGGTCCACATCGCCCAGCCCTACTCATGACCATATCCAGAGAAGCAACTTTGGAATAAGTTTGATATCTGTGGAATATTCAAAGTTATTTGGGTCCTACACAAACAAGTAAAACTTATTAGATATTAAACACAATAAAATGGGCCAGAAAACCAAAGCACAAAAACAATTACATTGAATACCAGTCTGCCCTTCTGTTGTACCTAGACCCACTTCTTGTCTGTTGAATTTTCCATGTCAGAGCGTGAGTGGTGACTCCCAGTGGAGTGAAGCAGCCAAACTCTACATGCTGTGAGGAAGCTGCAGTGATTGTGCAGAGCTTGTTTTTCATTCGTTAATGACTCCACCACAGTGAGGGAGAATGTCACTGGTTCATCTTAGAATGGGATGAAAAACGGCATTACCATAGTGTGTGCGTGAGTGTGATGAGGGTACTCTGTTTTGTTAGGACCTTTTTCCCTTTGAGGGAAATACAGTTGGCTTGGTCGTTGAAAATTAAAGTGAAGGTTTTATGTAGGGTCATAGTAAAGATCAAGGTTAATAAGTAAATGTGAGATTTATTTTAGTCTCTTTGAAATAAATGGGAGTTATCGCTATGTCCCCTGAAGTGATTGGGTTAGGGATTTCAAGTACGTAGATTGATAGGAGCTCACACACTACCCCATCCTTACCACTCGGAAAAGGTCAACTCTCCTCTCATTCTGTGTGTGTTTTTGTTACGATTCCCAGCATGTGTTTCCCTCTGAGTAGATATGTGTTGCGAATTAAGCGAATGTGGGTCCTGGAGATAAGCAGGTTTACTGAGCAGCTTGTTGAGAGCCGCCTCCTTGTGTTTCTCACCTAAGGCTCCTTGTATCACTTGAAAGTATCTAACAATACAAGCAACAATAGGAGCAGTGTTTTATGTTTACATTTATTTATTGTTTATTTTAATCTAGACAAGGTTTGGTTTGAGGTTTTAGGTCAGAGAGTGGCATGCCTTTGTCTACAAGACCAAAGTGTTTAAATACCCTGAATAGCCATGCCTCCAGAGTACTGGCAGTATTACTAAATATAAGTTGTGTTAAAAAGTCAGTTTTTTTTAACCTAACCCTGAAAACAAAGGTTTTCCAATTCAGGCTGTGAGCTGATTACCAGTGAGAGAGAGAGAGTGACATATTAAAGTTTTATGATGATTATAGAGAAAAACTGACAAAGAAAGGCAATTAGTGCAGCAAACTTTTGCATCGACTGCAAATAATGACTTAATCAAGCTTTTTTCTTCTTCTTTTTCCACTTTAGAATTTTATTTTATTTTTCACATATACACTACCGGTTAAAAGTTTTAGAACACCACACCCACTTTTTCCAGCTTTTTTACTGAAAATGATTCACTTTATTGTGTCATTGCACTCTGAAATGAAAGCATAGAACAAATGAGCAATTTGAGTTGAAAACCAAATGATGGAATCCATGAACAATACTGTTCACCTGATGTTCATGAGGGTCTGGTACCACAGTGTGTTCCAACACTTCTTCTATGCAGACAGAGGGGGTTGGAAGTAACCAAGAAAAGTTGGAACAACTGTAGGAATTAGTAGCAGCAGCTTTCAAAGCTGATTCAACCCTCATTGCTGCAGAACAGCTTTAAATTGTTAACCCACTTCGTGTTCCCTGAAAAAAGTCATCTGTATAATTCTGAAATGTACATTAATTTTCAGTTTTGGTTATTTTTTTAACCTCTGACTGTTCAGTACTTACCTTTGTACCATTTCAAGCTATTCATTGGACTTGCACGACTTGAATTACAATAAATAACTGGAAAAATGATGGTGTTTGACCGGTAGTGTATACTGTACATGCACATAGAACAACATAGAACAACAAGCATGGCATCAGGTCTTAGTGTACACAGGGTTTTTCTGCATTAATTTTTTTCATTATACAAGAAAAAGAAAAGAAAAGTTGACATTATCCCTTAAATGCTGGTGTCTTTGTAAATTTCATAGTCAAACCAAAACAACAAAAACTATGGAAGGCGGTCAAAGTTAGCGGCGTCTTATAAGTAGTAAATGAAGTAAAATGAATAATGTAAGGAGCGTCTTCTAAACTTTTTTACAATTGGGCTTCATGTGTTTTGTTTTAAATGACACAAATGTGTTGCAGCTATGAGAAGAGAAATAAACCTGTTAGTCGTTCAGTGGCTGCTACGACCCATTGAGAGACAGATAATTGTAAATAACGCTATTTGTCATTCATTAATTATCTGTTACTAGAGTCGTATACCTATTAATTATGTCGCTGCCTCACAGAGTCTATTGTATTATACAGTCAATTTGATGTTTTTCAATTTTATTGTTATTAAGCTTATCTAATTGTGCTGCGTTAGATTGCATTAGCTAAGATTGAGCTGTTTTTCAAGTATTTAAGTACAGCCTTTCAAACTGCGACTCGCTGCCATGCTGTGACTCATGAAAGAGTGTAAACCACTGACACAGATTTCATCAGGTTTTCTCATTCAAAGACTGGGGGCCCATCTAGTTTGTAGCAACTGTAGAATGCAATTCAGAAAAACCAATGTTAGACCTGCTCCTCCATGATTTTTTTTCCTTTTGTCTTTGAAGTAAACCCTGATTCCTACAAGCATTGTTCTCCTTGTTTCTTCATGTATACATTCTGTATTCCAACTGATCGTCTCTCATCTCTTACATACAGTATGTTTTATTTACCTTCTGTTCTCAATTGTTTGCTCGGCTCTTTTGGTGTATCACACCTCAGGCCCAGTTTCTATGGTTTTCTAAATCCCTACTAAAAAAATGAGTGTCTGGGCTACATTTGAGATACGTTTGCAGGAATCCCCAAGGCCGAGGTGCCTGATTGAATGTGGATGGATGGAAACAATATGGGGGGTGGGGGGGGGGTAGATGAATTTCTGAAAGCTGTGTGATCACGTGCATGCTATAACACGTGTGTCAGGGTCACTGACATGCAATAGGAGCTGTCAATGAGCTGAAAATGAATTTCACTCCTATAAAAAATAGATGGTTTCATCTTGTCAGTGAAGGAAAGATGAAAGCACGACACAAGGAAACCGATGCATTGTTCAGGCGGCTGCTTTTCTTTATCATGGAATGTATTCTATGAGGAAATTAGTCTCAACAGAAAAGCATTGTTTAAAGCAGTGTTTCTCAAAAAGGGGTGCACAATGGCACTACAGGGGGTACTTGAGACAGAGAGAGAGAGGAAAATTAGTAAGTAAATTAAAAATGTGGGGTTTTATAATGTTTGTTTCTAGTTCAAAATATTTGCACAAAATCTTACAGCATATCACAAAACAACAACAAAATATGCCAAATAAGAGAAAATATACTGAATAATAAAAAGAACAGACAAATTACATCAAAATACACCAAATTACACCAAAAGCACACGCATTAATAATAGAGACAGATACTTACTATTACCAGCAGCACACAAAACGACAGCAAAGATGCACTAAATGAGAGAAAAATACACAAGATCACTACAAAATACACAAAAATAACAGAGAAACATACAAAACGACATCAGAAACAACCAAATGACACCGAAAACCTACACTGAGGTAGAATAATTAAAATAATAAAATAATACCAGCAACAACAAAAAGACACAAAATAAGAAAGAAATATACTGAATAATAAAAAAAAAGAAAAAAAAACAACAGCAAAACACACAAAATTTGATTAGAACACGAACTGATAAAACAAGGGTCAGTCTCTTGGTCACTCTTGGATTGTTAATATACGAAAGACATACGGCATACTTTTGATTATATTTACCACTTATCTTTAAAATCCCTTAAGCTTAATTTTGATTTTGTTTGTGTTTTTCCTTCCAGAGGTCCTTCCGTTCATTTAGCAACGATGATCGCCACGTTATGGCGAAGCACTCCACCATCTACCCAACATCTCAAGAGCTTGAAGCGGTGCAGTCGCTGGTGTCTACAGTGGAATGTGCCCTCAAACACGTCTCTGACTGGCTGGATCAGAGCAGCGGTGACGTTCACGTCCATTTTGACAGTCAACCAGCAGACAGCACGAAGGAGGACGACCCCGGAGATGAACCCAGCAATAAAACCGAGGATTCCACTGAATCCAAGTAGGCTTGGATTCTACTCATTATCTTGCCAAACATAATATTAGATAAAAATGCAATTTTTCAGAATCAGTGTTTCCTTCAGGAGCAAAATTCACATATTGAGAAGCAAAGACCCAAAGTGAATAAATCAACCAACTGAGTCAATTCTTAACATTCAACAAAATATTTGATAAATTTCAGTCAGGCATTCGTTCTCATCACAGCACAGAAACTGCTCTTATCAAAGTGATGAATGACATAAGGTTGAACACTGATTCAGAAAAAGTATCTGTTTTCATTCTATTGGATCTAAGTGCTCCATTTGACCCTGTAGATCATACAATTTTGTTGCACAGATTGCAAACATGGGTTGGACTAAATGGAAAAGTAATGCAATGGTTTAAGTCCTACTTGGAGGAGCAAAGTTATTTTGTAAGCATTGGAAACTTTGAATCTGACAGATTACCAATGTCCGGTGGGGTTCCTCAGGGCTCTGTTCTTGGACCCCTTCTGTTCAGCCTTTATATGCTTCCTTTAGGACAAATTTTACAGAACTGTAAGGTTGATTATCAGAGCTACGCAGATGACACACAACTATATCTGTCACTGAACCCAGATGACTATGGTCCCATTGAGGTGTTGTGTGACAGATTAGAACAAGTAAACTGCTGGATGAGTGAAAACGTCCTTCAACTAAACCATGACAAGATGGAGGTGATTGTCTTTGGTAACAAGGAAAAGAGGACTGCTATCAGCAAGTATCTTGAGTCTCGATCTTTAAAAGCTAAAGACCAAGTCAAAAACCTTGTTCTGATCTTACATTCAGCAGTCAGATCAAATCTATCACAAAAACAGCTTCTACCACCTAAAGAACATCTCCAGAGTGAAAGGTTTATTGACTCAGAAAGATCAGGAGAAACTGGTCCATGCTTTTATCTCCAGCAGACTGGACTATTGTAATGGTCTTCTGACAGGAATCCCCCAAAAGAGCATCAAACAGCTACAGCTGGTTCAGAATGCTGCATCTTAGGTCTTAACCAGAACAAAGAGGTGAGAACACATGACGTTTCTCAGATCTATGGACACAGGTCAGATAGTGGAGCCCAGAGCTCACAGTAAATATGGTGATGCTGCTTTTAGTTGTTATGCTGTAAGGAAGTGGAACAAACTGCCAGCAGAGCTGAAGTCATCATCTAATGTGAACATTTTTAAATCAAAGTTAAAGGCACTTTTTTCTCTACTGCGTATGATTGAGAGGGAGATTTTTGGTCATGTTGTTGATGATGTAATGTTTGTTGATGATTTTAATTGATTATTGATTTTAAACAGTTGAATGTTTTATCATGTAAAGCACATTGAGTTGCCTTGTGTATGAAATGCGCTATACAATTAAATTTGCTGTGCCTAAAATTTTTACATTTTAAAAAGTATACTGTAGGTTGATAAATACTGAAAATCACTGCTTTTAAGACAATAGTGGAACAAATTACTAACTGCTAGAAGTAAGAATAGACAGCTCGATGAGGTATGAATAAACCTCTCCAATTAAAGACACAATTATCTTTTTTCTTCCTTCTTTTTTTGCTCAAACACTGATAATTATTGCCCAACCCACTTTATAGTCATTACTTTTAAATAATTAATAAACTATCATGCAATGCTGAATGAAAGTGTTAAATTACAGTTAAAAACATAATATATGTGGTTTAAATTAATAAAAACACAATAATGCATATAGTGTTGCATCTTTCTAATGGTTTAAAATTAGCAGTTGATTTTTTTTACCATTCCATTTTTTGGATGACAAATGTATTCTGGCAAAATAAAACTGATATATAACACACAAAACAAAATATTAAATCTAGATAACTTGTAATACCATAAATGTTTCTGTTTCCTCATGCTCAGTCTAACCTTTTATTCCCTCACTGTACATTCTACATGGTTCTATTTTGGTAATAACGCCCCTTCTTTTTGTGTTAAAAAACTGATTTTCTCTTTAGTTCACTTGACTTTAAAATGTCCCTGATATTCTTGAAGCCTGTGTTTCTAAGCTCAGAAGATAAATACGTACAGTCCCATATTGTCTACTATTAAAAGGTAAAAATAGTCACTGAGGATTAATTTGCTTGTATTTCGTTTCTCAGAATGAACCTCCCTACGGTCTCTGTGCATGTGTCTTCACGGTTGACTATCTTTGTGAATCGTTTCGTGAAGGGTTCACTACTTCTCATTAAATTACCAAATTGCCTTGTCTGATCTTATTTTACGCAGTTAAGTGGGTTCTTGTATTTCAATCCTCAGTCCTACCTGTCTGAGATGGTTTGAAATGGTGCTATTATTTTGAGCAAAATAGGTTTCAGATGTTCTTTTAATTGACCTCTTCCCCCGAGTGTTCTGTATAAACATGTATAACCTGATTTTATGATGCTTAGAGGTTAAAGTAAGTGATTAGAGGTTTAATGATGCGGCAAAATAGTTTTCTTTTCTGAGATTTCGTGTGTGTCTTTAAATGTTGTGTATTTTTTGCTAATACAATGCATAATAATAGTTCTAATACCTGCAAACTGTATTTTATTTGTTTGTTTTTTCTGTGTGTTTTTTTAAAAACAGGGAGTCTGGTAGCACCGCTGTGCTGTGTGGTGTGATGAGGATCGGACTCGTTGCCAAAGGACTCCTGATAAAAGGCGACATGGACCTGGAACTTGTGCTGATGTGCAGAGACAAACCCACACAGACACTGCTGGACACTGTCTGTCACAATTTACCCACACAGATCGAGGTCAGGGAATGAACGTACACAAATCCTTTATTTTGAGATGCTTTTTTCTTTAAAATGGAATAGGCGTACTTCTCCTCGTTGGTGCAAAGTCAGTGTTTTTAACTCAAACTGAAATGACTGTTCTCACCCTTATAAAAAACAATCTCAGTTTGCAATAAATGCTATTTTATTTAAGTAGGCTCCCATAGTTTATATCTGTCATAAATGTGCCTGCTGTTACCCTTTAATGTATGTGAGTGAAGGGGAACGCATTGCTTTTATTTGTATAATATTGCTAATATTTCTTGGTCAAAAGACCGTGATAGAAAAAAAGTGTTTTACTCCATGAGTATTGTAATGTTCTGACTTACATACACACTATGGCAAAGAAAAAAACAACCTTTGGTTTATACTTGCTGCAGTACGGAGCCCTGGAGGTGACATGGATGAGAGAAAAAAAAGGGGGGGAATTATGGTCCCAGATGAATAAGTCGGGGCCCGAGATAGACTGCAGTAACGCCATCAGCAGTTTAAAACTAGAATGCCCGTTTACATCGTGTATTACGGTAATATTATGGGAGCTTTATGGTGCTTTCAAGTACACCTCAAATCACACCAACAGTACTGTACAGACGTACCAAAAATGCCTCATGGTGCGTTCAAGTACACCTCAGTTGCACGCATTAATCACACCAACAGTACAGGTGTATTGTAAAATCAAATTGTTTTAAGGACACTGCACCAGATTCTTGTTCTACAGCTTCCTAGGTACCTCTGTGTCAATTTTCAACAAGAATCACTGTAGCATTTTCTCATAATTACACAAAACGCACAGTACTGTGTGTATTGGGTGAAGCACGGTACAGTACGGCTTTACCGTAATACGTGATGTAAAGGGGTATTCTAGTTTTAAACCACTGATGGTGTTCCCACAGTTTATCTCGGGCCCCGACTTAATTATCTCGGACCCCGAGTTAGTAAGTCGGGATCTTGAGGTAATTACCCCCTTTTTTTTTCTTCTCATCTATGCCACCTCCATGGCTCCGTACTGCAGAGTATATTTTTTTTTATCATTTTTGTTTTATAATGAAGAAATTAAACTGTGCTCTTTTCCCTTTTAATTCCACACTCCTCATACTGTAACACTTGCCAAAACTTTAATTGACAGTAAAAAAAACAACACACATTCGTAGCCAGATGGTGTTTAGATAGTAAAGAATCAATCCAGGTTCGTATGGATCCAGTCTCCTGGGCTTGAAAACTTAAATTCTAGCAAAGTAGAGTATTTTGGGGAATCAAACATCACACTGTATTATATGGAAATGGAGGATACAAAGTGCAATAAAGGTGAAAGGTATTTTCATGTGAAGGCTAAGGCTTGATAATTAGTTTGTATTGTGAGGTCAAGAAATCTCATTTTAAAATCAACCTGATTTATATACAGTTTTACTACCTTTATAGTCACGAGGGAAGGTCTTTATTTGATCATTACTACAATTATAAACTCCACAGCATCTACTTAAAACCTAGTTTTCTGTCCATCATACTCAACACAACAAGCAGCCTGAGGGCTTTTTTTAGTCATAGGATTGATGGGTTTTTATTCAGACCCACTCCTGACTGGGTTACTTTGTAACAGGGCCAGGACACACACATTTATTTAGAAAAAATTGTTTATTGTGAACTGCATGATAAATTTACTATCTGCAACGACATCAGTCCAGTTAAAACATTTAAAATGCCACCAGTGGAAAGAAACAATAACAGTAAAAATGGTGTTGGCTTGATACATTTTGTTATGAATTGGAAGCTGCCTGAGTGTGTTTTGTAGACTCTTGTCCCAGCAAAACATTCATGGGAGAATGGAAATCTGAAGCTTACATTGTTGCGCTCTTTAAAACCTCCGAACCAAATCCTTGATTTGGGTCATGGCTTTTTATCAAGGAGTGATGATGAGTTTCAAGCCCAGACCAGCTGAGAACTACTGCCCTAGTCTTTACAGTCTTCAGGGTTGGCATCAATTATAATTGTAATCACGTAATTGATAATTAATTACAATTATGCTGTCTTATTTGTAATTAATTGGGCTTGAGTTTAGATAATTTACTTTCTATTTGTAATTGCCATAAAAATTCTATAAAAATTGTCAATTTTAACGCAAAACTGGGGAACCATGTTACAGTTATTAAAAATATGTTTCATATCAAGCTTTCCCACATTTTATCATTAAAAAAAACTTAAATCTAGGGCTATACTGACACAAAAGACTCACACCAAAAATATTAAAAGCTATATTTTCATTGATTTAGAAGCCTAACAAGATGAAGAATAGATATAAGAAATTAGATGATAGATATTTGGTTTTACAGCTGATTTAGGACCCGTTATTATAAGAGATGCTAACACAAGACGAAGGTGAACTTTTATTAGGTTATTAGGTTATTTATTTCAGACTCAGTAATTCTGATTAATTGTGATTGAACTTCAGTAATGGAGAACGTAATTGTAATTGACTTTCTTAGGATAAAAAATAATTGTAATTGGAAAAAATGCTCGTAATCGTAGTTGAATATGAATAATTGCAAATAATCGTAACTGAAAAATATAATTGACCTCAACCCTGATTGTCTGTGTGTGGATATTCTGAATGTTAGCACCCTGCTCCAGCAGCTTTGTTTAGGTGTACAGACTATGTGCTGCATGTATGCATCAAATAGAGCTGGTGGCCGCCAGGCATGCTGGCACACATTCATTACCATCTGTATCACTGTCGACCACAGAGGTCAGCTGTAATTGATTTCTTTTGACTGAAGGACAGAGTGCACGCAGATTATTTCACAAATGGGTTTGTGGTTGATAAAAAAAATAAATAAATTCTTAGGTCCATGCTAAGATTAGAACGAAAGAGCTTTTGTATCTGATTTTGTCCACACAACACATGTTTGCTCCTTTAGTTTTTTTTGTGTGTGGTACGGCACATTTGTTGGTTTTCCAGTCAGTATGCTTAACAATATTAAGAATTTTTATTAATGTTAATTACAAAAAACAGAAATCAATTTTTCTATAAATTTGACAAGTCTCCTATTGTGAATATTTAGATTTTTGAATGCCTTTGGCACTAAGAAACCATGTTGTAAAAAAGAAAAAACTGATATTCTGATAAAAATGGTCTTGGAGCAGATAATGTGTTATTACATGCTTCTCACGTATATTTTACTTACAATGATGCTGTAGCTTCTTAGCAGGCTGGGATTGATTTTGTCTCCTGACTTTTACTGTGTTTTATTCTTCAGTCTGTGACCTTGGCCTCTGATCCTCTACTTCTGTCTATTGACACCCTACAGAAGCTGACAGAGGAAAAATACGAGGTCACAAGCTCCTCGCCTGAGGCTGCCATCCTGGTACAAACCACAACAGAACCCAAACTCACCCTCAAGATCACCCTCACCTCACCGGCTATGAGGGAAGATGAGGACGATGACGAGGAAGAGGAGGAAGAGGAAGAAGAGGATGAGGGGATGGAAAATGGGGAGGAAGAGGAGGAGCCGGAGGAATTTGTGGAGGAAGAGGAGGAGCCAGAAAACAAAAAGGGTCCAGGTAGGAATTCACATAGAAGCTTCTGTGCAAAGAGATTGTTTTTCTCTTGACACTCTTTGATTTAGCCTCTATATTTATACATGTGTTTTATATATTCATTTATGTTTCTTGTCAAATAGTTGGGTACATGTGTTTTACCTGAAAAAAAGGTTTGACCTCATTACTTGATGGAAACACAGGAGAAGAGCAGGTACAGGCAGGGATGAGCAGAGTAGCATAAAATACCCAAAAAAGTTTCTTTTAAAGACAAATGGTTAAGCATTTATTAATATCCAGCCAAATACAATAAAAATGCTCCTCTATAAGCTCTTCCAGACTGAATTATAACAGGAATATTGGTGCAATATTGTAATTATTAATAATACTAATAGCAGTCCTGTAGAACAAGTGAGCTGCTCTTTCTCCCAGACATGTGGACTGACTGCTGTGCCTCAGCAGCTGAATGTAAAAGAGCAATAGTTTGATTTCAATGTTCAAGGTTCACATTTATTCAGCAGTTCTCGAATACTGACACTGGAATTTTCTAAACCTAAAATGTAGATTATCTGAGCACTTTATTTTATTTAGTTATTTATTAATACGTAATTTTTGTGGCAATAACAGACTGGCCTTTAATTTAAAAGGCAAAACTTATGAAGCCTGCATAGTTCAGATTTTTTTCTTTGTGAAATGAGAAATGCCATTTATACATAATCCACTGTTATTAATCAAACTGTCTCAGGATAAACAAGATACAAATTCACAAGATGAGAATAATTACTGGCAAATTTGCAATGATTCATACCTCTAATAAATATATATTATAATATATGATTTACAGATCCTAAATAGTGATGTTTGATTAAAAAAAAAAACTATAACACCTGAGTTTGTCCCCCTTATATAACTATATATTTCTAATCATTGGGTAAACAAGCTGTAAATAAATATAGTTTAATATAAACAAGGAGAGAGAGAGATGAAGCCCCAACCAAAATCAACCACCAAGCATGAAGCAGGGCATCTAATTCAATATACTGTTTACTTAAAACACATTTTTTTAAATATATCAATTTAATTTAGTGATAGAACCATCACAAACAGCCAACTTAAATACAATGGAAAAAGGTTAGTTACCACCTAGCAGTATTTAGTGCCACGTACAGAACAAATAGTGGGTGGTTTAAATGGTGCTGATCACACAATAATACGGCTAATACTAGTTTGTACAGTGTTTGGTTATAAGATTTTGTTAAGTTAAACTATGTTGAGGAAGTTTTTATATGTCATATATCAGTGAAGTCTGGCTAAGTCAGTGAAACGTGTATTGATGATTTTACAGATTTAGCAGCGATTTACCAACAGGCCACACATTTAATTATTTTCCCATTAATGAGGACAGTCAGCCAAATTTCTTACTAAACTTGCATTACTTGCTGATTTAGTGTTCATTAAAACACTGAGGAAGGTAAAGAATCCAGTGACTCTTTCACTGCTGCAAAGCTAGAAGAACAGCGTTAGAATTGTTACTCTGTGTTGGACATTTTAATACGCAATCCGTAAGCAAGGGTGTCCCAGTCTGATAATTACATCTGATGTTGGTCGGAGTATCGAATAAAAAAAATCTTTGATATAAGCACACCAATACATATTTTATCATTGGATTTATTGAGAGGTTTTTTTCAGGGTCTTCTAATTCATTTTTATTTGTTCAATTGGAAAATACGATTTTGTTGAAGTTAACTATGGTTACGTTGCACTTTAAAAAATTATATGTATATATATATATATCAATAGTTTTTTATTGGATTTATTGTGGTTGTTTTTCAGGGTGTTTTATTTTTTTATTTTGATCAATTGTAGAATGTTCTTATGTTTAAGGTTAAAATGTATGTACCCATTGGTTAATAATGAATGGGTCCGTTTTATTTTCACGCCACAAAATAAGTAATACAAGTGTGTATGCCTCGCGTGGATAAAGCTGCAATATTGGTTTTGTATCGGACAAGACACTCCCATCCATAATGTATTGTTGTATATTGTAGTTCAATATTCAACCAAGTTTGCAGCACATGTTGTACCAAGCTCAGTTGACAGGAAAGGGTTGTTGCAGTGGACATAGTGGCAGTACAGTCCTCCCACAGGGTGCTGTGTTTGTTCAGCTAACAAACCGTCCCCTTTCTCCCTCTTTTCACGGGTAGCTGGAATTGGTTATAATTAGTCCTGGGTGGTGGCACGCGGGAAGCAAGGCCAGCAGGCCAGTGAAATCAATAACCCAGTAGAAACAAGCTGCCCATTCATCCTGTGGCTGCTGTCCAACTAGACACTCCGAAAGTCGGAGAGAGATGAGAAATAGCGCAAAGGCTCGCTGTACATCATTCCACATGCCTCAGCACGATGACAAGAAGTGGTCATATTTCCTCTCTTGTTCACACAACCAAGAGCACATATGTTCACTGGTGTTCAAGAAAAACAGGGCTCTCACAAATAATGAGGGAGAGAGAGAGCGGGCGATCGAGATCCTGAATAAAAAAATACAGAAGGCATATCTGATTGCTCAGACTTGGGGGCATCATATTTTAAAAGGCTGTGTCTAATGCATGTTCCCATAAACACCAGCATACAGACCAAGGTCAGGTTTTGTAACATCAGGTGCGTTTGGCTCTTATCTGGCCTTGACTTGTCACATCATTATTAGTGCCATAGCTGATGGATAAATGCCTCTAAATGACATGCAACAACATTTAGCAGCTGCCATCAGAGCTTCACATGCATGCACAATGTTCTGGCATCAGTCAGTCCTCACTAAATGGATAATTAATTCTAATCTGATGTCATGTAAACAATATATTGACTTAAAATGGTAATTTCCCCCCTTTTCATTTTTTTACCTTGTTAAGCAATGTCTTTTTTTTTCAGGTTTTATGCAGTTCCACTTTTTTAATGTTCAATTATGTTATAATAAATCTTTTTTGGCTGCATGCGTGCTCTTTACAAACCGCTCATTTGCAGACAGGGAAGCAGTGGGGGCTCCGTAATTGTGCATAAGTTGAGAGACTACTGTGAAAGCAGCGTTTTGAATGATGCTGAAGGAAAAGACGTAGTCCTTAGTGCGAGGGCAGATGCTGATAAGAGTGATGAATGAATGAGTGTCCAGAGGGGCGTTTAAATGAGCAGTGGGAGGACAAGTGGTAGAAAGAAGACTCTAATGATCTGCTGGCAGCCACATGCAGCCAAGACCTCTGTGACAAAGCTTAGGAAACACTCCTATGCATCAACCAAATGCACATGCTGCAAACCTCTTGTGTCAGGGGACATCTCTGTAATAAAGATACAATTAGGGACCGGTGCTCAATTCTGTACTTTTATACAAACCGACCACATTCCGCTATTACCGATTCACAAAAGATCAAACAGTACTATGTTTCGGTCCCAAACGCATCCTTGGGACTGTAAGGGAGTTTAAGAGAGGGTAATTTTTCATGCCAAACATGAATGCAGCATTGAAAAACATGGCTCCATTTTTCAAAATCCAATGCAGATTATGTTCACTGCAATATTTGTGACACAAAGCCAGCAGCGGGAATACTTTGAATCTGAGGATGCGCCTGGTTAAAGAGTAACTAAACCCCAAACAACTTTTTTCTGCTGAATACATACGTATTTGGGTTTTAAGTAGTGCTGTTGATAGATCCTAGTCCCACTCTTCACATTTTAGTAAAAGTATTTTAATTTTGTGTATTTAGTTGTAAAATGCCAGCTATACTGGCCACTAAGGGTTAAACACCAGCTATTACGAGTGAATTTTGCTATTGGTTGAAACGGATTCTTTAAGATTTTTCTGCGTCATCAACTTTCACTGTTGGCCCTGCCCCTAATATAAAATTTGAGAGAAGAGAGGTTTCCTCCAATCACAGCCCTCGGTAAGCATTGATTGACAGCCTCACTAAGGAAGTCTAATGCTGCGTGCATTCTTGCGGTGATGTTTTTGACTCTGTGCTTCTATAAAGAGAAAATTCTGGTTTAATGTGTGTATTTACAGACGCATGTGTGCGTATTTCCGTCTGTCTCTGCGTGTGCGTGGACCTGTGTGTACGTCTTATCTCTATGTGCGTGGGGTGGTGGGAGAGCAGGGATGTTTGCCTCAGAGTGGTGTCTGTAAGGCTGTGTGTGAGCTTCACGTTGTGATTGTGTGCCTGTGGTTGTAGTTACAAATTTCAGCTTATGAACTCACTTGTGTGTATTACAGTCTGTCTCTGCACACAGCGTTGACTGGCTATCTGAGTGGGCTTGTCTTACTGCTACAGCAGCCATGCCCATAATCAAGGCATTTTTTGAATTTCCCTCAGACTGGCAGGTCAGCAGAAAGCAGGGGTTTAGTTACTCTTTAAGCACTGGATTTGTTTGCTTCACTTTCATTTTTAGTTTGTAATACTTCAATTTGTAAAATAAGAAACATGCTATTATGTTTACTCCTGTTTCTTTTGCTCATCTCTTATAATTATCTTATTTGTCTTTAATGCACAATGCACATTTTTTTCCAAAAGGGAAAGGAAATTAATTTGAGTGCGTAGACCTGGGTTTTAATTTGTGCATTATTATGAAAAAACACAGCGTAGTTGTAAGTTGGGAACAACTGTGATGTTGCAATACAAAGAGTTAGTTGTAGTTTTGTTATATTTGTTCAAGTTTATATATTGAGAAATAAAAGTTCACTTAAAAAAATTTTTTAATGAACAAAAATAACATTTTTTATGACAAACATACACAAAAGTACTGCGAATGATTCCCGTTGAGTATCAATAGCAACTCCCAGGCACTGGGCCTGTATCAGTTCAAATGTGAAAGGTACCCATCAATAGATGCATTTATGGAAAACATGACATTAATTCATTGTTTCCTTTCAATGGCTTTTGGGGAGAATGATGAGTAAAATCAAACCACATGGTTAAATGTGTTTTACTTCATCTATTAAAAGTCCTGTTTGGTAAATATCATTTAACTGCATTCATTCATACACAACTGTGTTTGATTCAGCTTGCCTGGCACATCACTGATCATGTCCTAAGACCCAAGTAGCAGAATTCAATGAGAAGAATGCATTAACTCAACCGCTGTGGTGCGCTAGGCAGCATGAATCAAACGGTCACATATACAGAAGTTCAAAGAATGCTCCTCTTAACCACCACAATGCTCTGACTCAACCCTGCCTCAATCCCTCTTGTGTTGTGTTTGCCTCAGAATGGGTCAAACTCTCCTGGATTTTTATTTCTTTTGAGTTCTACTTTAGAAGCGCTTGATTCTTTGTTTGCTCAGACAGGTTGTTGAATGGCCTTCTCTGCACCAAGAGTTTGTGAAGTCAAATGCACGTCAAATGATCCAGTGGAGAAATAAACTCCTGTTTTGACTCCTGCTCGGTGCAGACTGGATCAAAAGAATTAGAATTCCCGACAAATACATAAAGAAGAGCTTGATTTACACTATTGGAGCACTATAAAACAAGTGCCCACTCTTGGTAAATCAAATACTCTTTAGGTATTTGTTTAGTGTATGTTTCTGAAAAGGGCTTTTTGTGTCACAAAGTTGCCTCTTGTGATTTACTTGGTCTCTCTTCACCAGTTGTGACGTGACGGATGAATCCTCCTACACAAATCAACAGTGTGCGATTTTTTTTTTTTTTTATCACATCTGCTGACATATGATCACATACATCTCAATTAGTTGCTTTGTTCCAACTATTTTCATCCTGGAATCAGAGCTTTTAGAAAAAGATATTATTGACATAAAAACACAAATAATTATTAAATGAAATGGTTTCCCTTTGATTTTATTAACTAGAAAAACCTATAAAATACAGATGTATATGTTTCTGGAAGATCCACTTTTTAAAATGTGTCCAAATTAAATGTTATTTGGTACAAATTGCCAGTCAAAAAAATAAATTGCTGTTAACAGAAGTAGTTGTCTTGGCATTTAGTCTGATAGACATTTTGATTAGAAGGATCTTCTATAGTGCTTAGAATTCATGTCATTACTTAAGCTAAAGAACAAAGGGGAACCTTGGATAGCAAAGGCAAGCTGATGTTTTAAAGCAGGATTGACTTTCCTGATACAGAACACTCAGTTCTGCTTGTGTGGATTCTGTTGCTTTATTGATTGAACAGTTGTTATGCATCATGCAATGAGAAGCTAGTCAATACATTGAAACCCTTGGTTTTCTAAAAAGTATTGATCTAAAAACTCCAAAATAACATCAGATAATATTTTTTCAACAAGATTTGAAATTGTTTTTTGACCTGGTCTTGGCAGTAAACCTCCAAATGTGAAGTCCAATTGGCTTCTGATGAGCAAGATTTTCCTATTTTGACAGAAAAATTACATTTCTATTAATATTCCTATTAAATAGAGCATCAGAAAGCCTTGGTTGGCGTTAGAACATATCATATTTTCCTCAAATGCTTGTTTCGAAGTTGAAAAGTACAAGGAAAAAAAATTCTCAAAGGACGCACTCAATTATCCACCTCAGCATTTGTAAAGCAGTGCCATTGATCTATTGTTTTCTTTTGAAAAACACTGGACTGATCTCTGTTGCAAATGGCACGCTGTCGATGGAGTGAGGAATTCTTTCATCCCGCCTCAGCACAGGGAGGACCAACTTTATGGCATGAAAAGCAACCCTGAATGTACCAAAGAATACCATGCATGTGTGTGCGTATGTACGCTGTCACCTGCAACTTCTCATGTGTCTGCGTACATTCACATACACCATAACTCAAACACGCACACACCCAGACCTGACCCTGTGTGTGTGTGTTTGTGTGTGTGTGTTTCTGTTTTCTATATTGGGTTGTTATTGTTTTGTGGCAGTGTTGGGTGCTGCTGCTGCGCAGACAGTGGAGGCTGAGGAGGAGGAGGAGGAGGAGGGGGAGGTGCTGGATAGACACAGATGTCTGTTGGCCCTGGCAGCGCTGCGACACGCCAAGTGGTTCCAGGTCGGCACCCACTCACTTCCTGACTTCATGCCCCATGCTTATTGTAGCCTGACGCTTCACCCAGAGGGAATGCACTCACTGTCCGCTCACCAAGCCCAATTATTTTGGGCTCATTAGAAAGAGGTTGATTTGATAATGTGATTTTACATTTAGCATGTATATATCCCTATGTGGTCCAAAAAAAGAACAAGCCCAAAACACTCGTAAGGCTACAAAAGCAGTGGGTGATATTTTTTATTTTTTTTGGCTACTTTGTGAGCCTGCCTGCTCTGTGCAGTATGTCAATGCTACCCTTTGATTCTCCACTCATTCTCTTCTCCATTTATCTCCAAACTCACATCCTTTACAAACCCAAAACCAAAAGGAAAGGCTAGAGTAAAAAGTAGTTAATAAATGTTTTGTAGTGGAAGCATTTTAAATGCATCCCATAATGCCCATTGTCTGAATGGAGCTCATACCAATTTACTCAAACTGAATCCTTTTCAATGACTGTCTGGCTTTGTTTTGAAGCACAGGCTTGTGTCTTCAGTGCGTGTTTGTATAAATATCACTCCTCCTGCTCTTAATTTGTTTTCCTTCCTTCCTTCGTTTTCAAAAAATATTTTTCCTCTCGCCTCCCTCGTGTCGACTCGCTGTCCTTCTGTCTTTTTTTCCCAGGCTCGTGTGAATGGACTCAAGTCCTGTGTAATTATCCTCAGGATACTCAGAGACATGTGCAATAGACACCCCATCTGGGAACCTCTCAAGGGATGGGTGAGTTGTTTTCTATAATTAACTGTGTTTCAGAGTGAATGTCGTAAATAAAGAAAGTGGATTATGCCTTCAATTTTAATGGATTACATCTATTGAGATGCAGCTGAGCAATGAAATATGTTTGGAAGTGAAGGTAAAGAAAGGAATCTTCTTACTCTAGGTATCAATTCAATAACTTTAGTTATTATTATTCAGTTACATAAAGATTTTAAAATAACTAGTAATTGATTAAAAAAAATACTGATTACAATTATATATATTTTTTAGTTTTTTAATTATTATTATTATTTTATACTTTCACTTTCTCAAAATACAGTAAAAAAAAAATATATATATATATATATATATATCTCTGAGCTGGCATATCGTGTCACTTTGTGCACTAATCCGGGCTACACAAAAACAGATTTTAACAAACATGATCAAAAATGAATTCTGGGGGAAAAAAGTCTCATGGGTCGGTCACCAGAAATTTGTGATATCAAAATGGGGTCACGACCCAAAAACTATTTGGAACGACTGACTTACCTTAAGCTTTGCTAGAGAAGTGATCACAAATGTGTATGATGGAAACCAAGCCATTTTTAATTAAGGTGTCATCAGAAAAACTGTAGTAGCATACAAATAAAAAGCTTCAATAGAGGAACAGAATGCACGGCAGAATTAAAAATAAATACTGAAGAGTTATTACCATGAACAAAGATGCGATCTGAAAGCAGTCCATTAAAATGTACATTAAAAAATAACTGTATTTGTAAATGAATTGATAGATAATAAAAGCTGATTTTGGTCATTTGATGACAACCCTAAAGTGGTTTTTCGTTCATGTTTTAGGGCAGAATTTGGGGTGTTTTCATTCACCTATTCAGTCAAGTGTTGCGATAAATCTGTGTGAAGCGTCATAAAAAGGTGCTTTTTCTGACCTTGTGGTCCTTCATGTTGCCTGTGGGTCATCATTTAAACAGGTATGCTGGGAAGTGTGAGTCTTCACAGAGTCTTCATAATGAAATGAAGACAGAGTTTTGTAAATAAGAGGAAACTTACTGCATCGTTCTGTCGCATTCATTTATCCTCAGCTGCAGCTTTCTGCAGCTCCTTCCCTTCACTTTTATTACTCCAAAAAGAGTGTTATATGGACAAATACATTAAGTAATCCTATGATATGCTGATGAAATGTGTCGACAAGTTTATTATGTTTAGAGTAAATCATGAGGATTAAACATCTCGGTTGCCGATGGGAATAGAGTTGCCTCGAATTTCTCTCTCAATTCAATGTTCACAAGTATATATGAATAATAAGTTTGAATAAAAATGTTCTAATCAAAAGCGAGTCGTTTTTTATTATGATGTCTAATCCATTTTTACATATAATTCTTTTCCAGCCCTTAGAACTCATCTGTGAAAAGGCTATCGCCACCTGCAACAGGCCTCTGGGGGCAGGAGAAGCACTACGTCGAGTCATGGAGTGTCTGGCCTCAGGCATCCTGCTGCCAGGTACGGATAAACTGACCTTCAACAGCTGAGCATGTGTGGGTCCATCCTGACTTAAGATATTGTTAGTGAGCCGAGCTACAGAAGAGATATAAGGCAGTGTTTTCGCTCCGTGGCTCCTTCTCAAGATCTAAGAAGGCCCAACCGAGCACAGCTGTCTGATGCAGGTCATCACACTGAGTGCATGTTAATTAGCTTCCGCTGAGCAGCCTCCTAACTAAGAGGATATGCAGCACGTCCTTGGAGAAAAATAGAGTTTTTGGATAACTTGAATTCTTAGTAAGTGTATGCTGAAAATTAATGCTGCTGATATAATTTAAGAATAAAAAATGATTCCTAAACGTCCTGGGAGATTTTTGGTGGGCTAAAAGTAAAAGGCCAATAATCTACACACTTAAAAAAACATCAAGCTTACATTATAGATCCAAATTAAATAAGGTGGTTAAACTTAAAAATGCCAAGTTTCAATAGCTGTACAACAATTTAAAGTAACCGGACTGGCTCCCTGTTCAGGGTGTATCCCCGCCTAGCCATAGGTGAAAGTAACAGATTACAACTACACAAGTTGCAATTAAGTTGCTTTTATTGGTAGTTGTACTGTTTTGAGCATATTTATAAATCAGTAATTTTACTTGTACTTCAGTACGTTTTAAAAGAAGTAAAGTAGTTTGTTACATTTCTACACCCAACCGTTACTGAGTAAATTGTTATTTTTGTTTTAAAATGATTAACAGACATTAGTGAAACTACAAAAAATGAAATGACCAGACGACATCATAGCCGACCAATCAGATTAAACGTAATGCACGGGGCCAAAACGGCATTGACTTGAGGTTATTTTCTCAGCTTCATAAATGTAGCTATAATTAGAGCCTGAACATTTTTTTTTAATTTTTTTTTTTATTTTGAATTAAATTCATTGGTGTTGTTTTATTTAGAAAAGAATTGTACATTTTGACAAACCTTTTATTTTATACAGATGCCTTTTTCATCTCTTCCTTTTTAAGTTTATACATGAGATGTTTACTGTATGAAAGGGAACCTTGGCAAGATTTATTACCAACAATAAACATGGGGGGTGAAAGTAACTAGTAACTTTTACTTTAAGTGTACTTTAATGACGGCTGGGGATAGGCACCAGCAGACCCTCGTGAGCCTGAAAAGTAGCAAGCGTGTTGGCAAACCGATGGATGTTTCAGCCCTGCTGAGGACAGGCTTGTAAAGCCTCTGCACATTGCTTACTCATAAGTAAGCTCAGCTCACGCTGCATTAGTCAGACATTGCCTGGGCTCCAACTATCTCGCCGCATTTAGTTTCTTCTCTAATGGCCACCTCAGTATCAGAATCAGAAATACTTTAATAATCCCATGGAGGGAGATTACTTTAGTTACGGTGGCTCCGAGTCAAAATGATTACAAGGTGAAAAGAAACACTAACAAAAGATACTGTATATACATGAAGTAACATGAAAGTAACAAAGTAAACATAGAGACCAAGACACTGAATATATTAACACAAGAATAAGGACTAACTGTTTAATTAGGATTAAATACAAGTGCAAATATAATATAAATATAGAATATACAAGTAGAATCAGCCGTTTAGCAAACCAACTACACTGTACAGTCCGAGAAAACTGATGGCTTAATTATTCTCCTTGGAGGTTGACATTTCCAGTACAGTAGTCCTAAGGCTTCTGAGCATAGTGAAGATCATTAGACTAGATACCAAAAATACATATTTATTATATTGAAAACCACTTCCAAAAACATATCTCTGACATTTGCTCTTTAAATTTGGATTTAAATTGGGATTATTGGTTAAAAATAAATTCAATATTTTTTTTTACATGTTATTATTATTATTAAAACTACAGTGTAAAATAGTGTGTAATCCCACAAAAAGAAAATTATGCGTAATTCGTGCCATTATGTTCATCTTTATTATTAGCACATCACTGTAGTTGGTAGTGACTATTGATTTTTTTTAAAACGAAGTGAGAAAAAATAGAAAGAAAAAAAACTGCAAATAAATGCAGCTCAGGTTTTTTGTCACAGACTGAAGAGAATTTACATTTTTATTTTTCATGTTTTGTATTTATCTTTACAGCAAGTTATGCTACATTCTATGGTTTTACTTATGTCACCAATGTAAGGATAATGAAATCTAATTAAATGTAGCTGAGCAGTAGAGCTCGCCGCTAAATGGACGACTGACTGACTTTGTGTGTTTTTCTGTGTCACGTTTCCCAGGCGGCCCAGGTTTACATGACCCATGTGAGAAAGAGCCAACAAACACACTGGCCAACATGAGCGACCAGCAAGCGGAGGCCATTACCTTTGGCGCACAGGTACACACGGCAATGAGATTTGAAGAGTGCGATGTTATCGCATTGGCACCTGTTCGCCCCGAGCTGTCACTGTGTGACAATCAGTAAGCAATGTGGCTGTTACCAGACAGGAAGCCCTCATTACCAACCCCCGAAGCACACAATCTAAATGCTCACGCGTACACACACACTCCGCTGAGGGCGCGTGCATGTGCGTCTCCAGGAAGGAGCTGTGTGGTGTTGCATTTTAATGATTTGTGTGGGAAACCGTTGCCATTGCAAGTTATAAATCCATTTCTGACACCCCTGAGGACAGTATTTGCGTGCCAGCTCTGTGCATGCAGCGTCTTTTTCTTCTTTACACACACACTCCAGTGAGCAGGGCAGCCCCTGAGCTTCTTGGCTTAGTGAATCCTGCCGTCCATTTCCTTTGAAGGCAGCCGGAGCGAGGCTGGAATGTCAATGGGGTTAATTGTATTGGAGCAGATACAAGAGCAGATAGGGGAGAGAGCTGTTCTGTCAATGAGCTACAGCAGGCATCATGAATATCTCAGACATTCTTCCTGCTTAATGGATTTTTTTTTCGGAAGCCTGTGTGTCTCTGTCGACGGAGGACGGGCGGATTTTACAATTAGAAATAATGACATCTTAATTGTCATTGTGTTAGATGGGGACAATAACAGTACATGGGATTAACGAGTTCCTCCAACGTTTCAGGTGGAGGAACTCCTAATGTTTTAATGTACACCAGTTTTGACTTTCATTTTCCCATCTTTGTAAAAAAGAAATGATGTGATCATGTTGAACGTGCACAAAGCAAGCCATTTTTTCCTAAACCTTTTCTGCTCGAGACCCAAAAACTCCACTGTACATAAATATTTTATTTCTATACAATAAATAACTCAATAAACTATCGCAAACTTTAACATAAATATTTATTCATTCAAAGCCATAGGTTAATACTTCTTTTCACCTCAGTACAACACTATAATTAAAAAGTTTTTACCAACATTTATTTATGTTTTTGATTGTCTATTAGCGAGATTACGGTAAAATAATTTTAACAAAATTTTAACCAAATATAGACCTTTCGTTATTGAAGATTCCATTACGTTTTATATGGAATTCGCATCAATATACTGATTGAAGATGATTGTGGAAAAATCCCTATCTGTCATTATTGGTGAAATTTCAAAAATTCATATCTTGGTTTATGATTGACAGATCTTTATGAAGGTGACTTAATTCGTCAATTACCACACAGACTTTTATCTGGATCGGATTTAATAGTGATTTTTCGGAGAAAAAAAAAAGAAAAAGACAATATTTGGCAAAGATGATATTTGGCGGAACTTTGCGCTCAGAGTGCTCATTTTTAATTTGTAATTAAAGACTTCTTTTCTAATTGTAAAAAAAATAAAAGCTAATTTTACAAATGGCGAAATAAGAAATTTGATCACAATCCATACTGACGTATATTTCGAGAAGCACTCACTTCACATAGAATACCTAAAAATGTTATTAACTTTATTTCTTATTTGTTTGTAGAATAAATACAGTGATTGATTACAGGCTCAATAAACGATAATGGAGCGTAATAGAGACTAAACTGAAACCACAATATAAAGTTGCCTTTTGATCAATCTAACTTGTAAGATCCATACAGAATTTGGCAGCACAAGTAATCATTCAAAGGAAAATCTCTGAGTCTTTAATGCCAGATTGGTTTGTATTGATTTTGTTCATATTCTCAGCTCTCCCCCTCTTTCCCCTGTGTGCACTGCGTGTGTTTTGCATTCAACAGCATGCTCTCAGACTCATGGCGTTTGGACAGATCTACAAGGTCTTAGAGATGGAGCCTCTTCCCTCAAATAAACCCTCCCAGAAATATCCTTGGTCTGATAAAGAAGGTGTGTACCTGCCTGCTTCTCAGCTCCGATCCTTCATCTTCATCCCTGCGTGTGTGTGTGTGTGTGTGTGTGTGTGTAAGCGCCTTTCCTCCAGATGTCTTTTGTTTCAGCCTGTCAGCATGTTTTCTGATTAAATGGCTTCTCGGACTTTCAGGCTATTGTTATTCATTTTTCTGTTTGGTCTCCTTTGGTCAATGTGTCTAAAACGTTTGCTCTCCTGACAGCAAAGCTGTGTTCACAAACCGTTTAGGGCTTAGACCTTGGTTATACCAATTCATGCACATGTGAAAAGGCCATCTTATTCAAGTGTGGGTGTACTATCTAATGGCTTCCATTGACAGCCAACTGGGTGGTTTTCTGTTGTCTCAGGATGGCGACATGGAAACCTGCCAATGCATTTATGGATTAGGCTGCATGTAGTTAAACAAGCTTAGATTTCTTCCTTGTTGTTTGACTGCTTACTGGCCCGCCTGACACTTCTGATTATCCTCCTGCTTGTTTTGTTTTGTTTTGTTTGCTGCGAACCTCCTCTTTTTCGTCTCCATCTCATACATGTACCTGGGTTCATATTGACCTACATATATCTCATAGAAAGGGTTGATTTATTTCTGCTTTTCAGGATTAGGCTTAAAGAGGCCTTACGAAGATGGAACACTGGATGACAGGGACATCATCAAGAAGATGAAGAGAAATCTGAGAAAAGGTAGGAAAAACACCTTACTGTACTGTTTGACAGTGTCACTTGTCAACTATCTAACCAATGTTTGAATATGGATTTTTTTTTTTTATCAGTACAATTCTCTGTCCTTACTGACAAGGAATTAAGGAAATATTGTATTCCTATATTAAAGCTGCTGGAAACTCTTATTTTTTGTTATATCAATCCAAAGTGTAGGCCTCATGGATCAAAAAATCAAAGATCTTTTAATGTAAAAGGCTGAAATTGCCGCTTCAAAGTTTATTTTGATCGCCACTGTAAAAACATTTTCAGGAAAATGAAATGAAAAAGAAATCACACTAAGAATGAAGTAAAAACACTTCTATGTATCCGTCTACTGGACTCCACATCCCACAATACATTGCCCAAAACTTTTCTGACGATGTCAACAGACTTTGGAACAGCAATTTCAACCGTCTGCCTTTGATGTAACGTCTCCAGCAGCTTTAAATATTCCTTTTAGTGTATTTGTTCCTGTTCTCATGTGTGGTTTTCTGGGTTCCAGGTGGGTTAGGTTTTCTGGCCTGTGTACATTCTCTCCTGTTTTTTTTTTGTTTTTTTCATGCCGTCTTCCTCTTTGGTAAACTTTACCTATTATCGTGTCACTCTGACACAAGGCCATTCTCAGGGATTATTGCCCATCTGGGAACTGCTTAATCCCTTTGTTTAGAATAAATATATTGGCACAAAATGATCCAATAGCTGTACCCAGTCAGCTGGGCAGGGACACAATCACAGCCAGTGTTTGGCGTGTAGCTCAGAACCTTCAGGGCTGTAATTGTTCAGTGCTTGATGAACTTCTCTTTGTGCATATAACCAGTGCTTCCCAATCTTTGGCCTTTCTCCAAGTAGTAGTAATAATTAAAAAATGATATGTATTCAGTGTCACAATTAGGATCTTAATTGTAACATTGACTAGGTAAGTACAATGTTTGCTTTCTTATTATATTGAAAAGATTGCATTACTAGTCAATGTTTGACTAGTAATGAACATTGAAATAATTTCTCTGTTTCTCACTGTGAGTGAGGGATTGAGACTATTTCAAAACAGATTTTGGGAGTGAGTGGTGGAAATCCTCTAAATCAGTGATTCTCAACTGGTGGGTCAGGACCCAAAAGTGGATCAAAAATAGATACTTAATGTCTCATGTTGGTCTTTTATTTTGAAAGATTATGTTCTTTTGACCAGCATGCTGTGAAATGCATGTTGCACAGAATATATATATATATATATATATATATATATATATGTTTTAAAAAAGATTGATTTTTTACAGCAATTTTGTTGGTTGAATTCTTTTTTTTAAAAAAGTGGGTAGTGATATATTGACTATTGCAACATGTGGGTCCCAGTGTGAGACCAGTTGAGAACACCTGCTCTAAATCAATTCATAGTTTCTTTGTAAGCACTGAGTTATATTTTTAATTAGTCTGTTTTGTGTAATCATTAGGATCATTATGTGCTACTGTAATCATTATTATGGTTTGGTGATGAGAAAACGCATCGTCTGATTTTGCCCAATAGAAACTTTTTTGGTTATAGAATAATGAGGGTAGTTTCAGATAATTGACTGGAATTTGATTACATTCCATTATTCCAATTATTTAAATTCCTGTTCATTTTCAATACTAAAACATACTACAGCTAGTTAATGGAATAGTTGTTGTGGAAAAATAACATAGTATCTTCTTGTCTTTTGACAAATATAAATGAACAATTTCTGGACAATCACTTTCCCATCAGAAAACTTTTGAGCAAAGCTGTCCTTCACAGCGATGCCATAACCAGGCTTCGGGCCCCCGGTCAAGGTCGCAAATTGTAATTCACGCCATTAATGTCCATTACAATCGGCCCAACCAGTCACTGCAGCCGTGTAACAATGTGTGGGCTCAATTACAGCTCAGTCGCCATGGCCACAGGTCAATCACATGCCGTGGCGCGGTGCAGGTCTCTGTGATAGGCTAGCTAATACTGGCCCGCAGGAAAACAAGAAGATTTTTGAAAAGTTAAACTAAAAGTTTAGGTCACCTTCCTGAAAATCCAAAATCATGCCTTTTTTAGGTAAATAATATTAATAAAATGCTTAGAATAATGATTTCTTTTGTGAAAATCAACAACATATTCAAGGATTTATGGCCATAATAATAATAATAATAATAATAATAATTATTATTATTATTATTATTATTATTATTATTATTATTATTATTATTATTATTAAGCGCTGCAAGATCCAGAAGAGTGCTTCATGTTTGTATGAATGTGTTGGACTGAGTGGTGAGCAATTTGTTGCACAATGACAATAAAAGACAAAAAATAAACAGTATGTTTTATTTTATTGACAATAAATGACAAACTAACTTACCCTCTACAAATTAGAGATAAATTAGGAATTTTAAACATTTCTTCCATTTAAAATATTCCCTTTTAAATTTTTTTTTTTTTCTTCACCACGTCTTCATTTTTGGTCTTCAGGTCAAGGTTTGGTTCTCTGGTAAATTCTGTAATGTTTTTTGTATGCATTCCAAATGATCTTCTTGAGCTCTGGTTCCCAGAAAACCTTCCCTGTTATCATGTCATTCTGCACCACGGCTGTTCTCAGGGATCAGAGCCCATCTGAAAACAGGCTTTTGTTTTGTTTTGAAATTAAATGCACGTAAAAATCCAATACCAAGACTGTAGCCCTACAACCTCCAGTTCACAAAATAAACTCCTCGGCTCATCTACAATCAGTAGTGAATATTCCATTACAATTCCAACTAATTAAAACATAAATGTTTTATGTTTGTTATTCAAATAGTAGACCAGTAATGGGGTCAATGTTTGTGTGTTTATCAAAATTCTAATTCAAGAAGTTAGAAGGACATCAAAGCCCAACATAATAACTTCAAAAAACCACTGCAAATGCACAAAATGTCAACAGAAGTACACTAACAACAAAAAGATTTCAAAAATACACAAATTGACAACAGACACACATTGTCACAAAACAACCACTTAAACACACAAAACAACAACATCTACAAAATTACTCCAAAAGAGACACTAAATGCTAAATAAATTACATAAAATTACAAAAAAATGAACAAAACAGCAGAAATACAAAAAATGGCATTAAAAATGCCCAAACTGACATAAAAATATGACATACATACACAATGACAAAAACACACAAAATTACGAAAATTACAAGAACGCTCATGATGACACGTAAAATACAAAACAATTACAACAAAAAATTCCAAAATGATAAATACTCAAAATGATTCCAAAAGCACCTGAAATTACTAAAAACTCCGAAAACAACAACAACAAAGCATATAAAAACCCATCTGTTCTTTCCTGTGTTAATACTCATTAATTAATTTATATTTATGGCTGTGTATTATGCTGTACACAAAAATAGCATTAACTTTGTTTTATTTTCGATTTGATCAAATCTTCTCCTAGGTTTGGATTTTCTAGGAATAGTTTTACTCCTACTGTGTTTAGCTACATTTGTCTAAAATCAGCTTTATTATTTTTTTTGTTTTTAGCAAACAAAATTAGACTTAAATACAAAAAATGGTAAATGGATTCAATGCTAAACCTTGTTTTATTTACAGTAAATTATATGTGATTAATCACAGCAAACCATGCAAATATTTAAATAGAAATGTTAATTACTTCCAGCTAATAACGACATTTAAAAAATTCTCTTTTTAAATGCATTATACTGTTGTACTGCTAGACAGCAGAGTAAATGCTAAATGCACATGATTCTAAAGCAGAGCACAAGCAACTCATAACAAAACCCACAACAATAATAGCAACAAAAGCAGTTTTCGAAAGATATTGCTAATTTTCCTAAAATATCTATGAATTTATAATTCAGCCTTTGATCATCTGTTTTGGTAAGATTTTTTGCAGCTGTCGGGTGACGGCTGCACTTCTTTGCTGTCTCTCTATATATTTCAGTCTTGTTATTCATGCTTCACTCTCTCCATTATTACCCTTCTTTTGTCCCTGGGAGGCAGATCAACAGTATTGATCGCTATCATTTTAGTTGTCCACCCAACCATTCCTAACGCTTTTTTTTATAGTAGAAGAAGATCAACCACAGCTGATGGAGATAAAGAGACAGCTTGAGATATTGGAAAAACTCGATTTATTGTTTTAGGTGTAACATCAAATTAATGTATTAATTTATAGACATAATGTTTGTCTTTAGATCTGCCAAGTCGACAGTCCTTTTGATATTGTTGGGGTTGTTTTTTGTCTCGTGTCTCAGTCCTGGACAGCAAAGCCATCGACTCCAACCAGCCAATGAATGCCCTGATGCGTTTGAACCAGATCCGACCTGGGCTGCAGTATCGCCTGCTGTCTCAGTCAGGGCCGGTTCATGCTCCAGTCTTTACCATGTCTGTGGACCTGGACGGAAGTGTTTATGAAGCATCCGGATCTTCCAAGAAGACTGCAAAACTGCATGTAGCTGTGAAGGTAAGATGGAATATTGGATGGATATTAGTTTAGCTGAAGATTGTCCATCGCCTTATATTCATATATTTTACTATATATGTATTTGAGGAATGCTGCAGGGATTGTTTGTATTTTAGACCAACCACAATTAGGGTTGCAAAGCGATGGAAAACTTCCATAAAATTTACATGGGAACTTAAGCTCGGCGATTTTGGGAATATTCAAAAGTCTAAATATTTCATGGAAATTGTTTATTTGGAAATAACTGAAAATTTGGGAATAACTTTTAAATAACTAATGCTGATATTTTATGCTAAAATCTATTTTTGTTAAGGACCAACCTTTAATTTTGAAATTTTCCCATGTGGAAGGTCTTTTTTTTGTTTTAAATAGATGTTATTTGTTTTTTGGATATGATACAATTATTAAAAATTTTACTGAGTGCCTCAACAATATCATAATGAAGTTTATAGATGTTTTAAGTAGATAATTATATTAATTGTGTCAGTGGAATAAGGTTGTAAAGGGAGAAATGGTAATAAGGATTGAAACGATTAAAATGATTAATAATGACACAATATTCCCATAATAGTAATGACATAATTGCAGATTAAGTAATATCCATATTGTAAATATTATTCAACGTTCCTTCACAGTGTTTGCTGGAAAAATTCTGTATGTGGTTGACGATATCTGATGTAGCTAATAGTGTTTATTAATACAATAACTTTAATATTAACAGAGCATACTGTTGATACTTCGGGTGAAAAGAACAACCGTAGAAATAAAAACTTCACTAAAATGTTGATTTCTATGGTCTATGATTAATATCTTTCATCCTCTCTTTAAAAATGCCCATAACAGAATGAATAATCACCTTTGGGTTTACAAAGAGATTTTTCTAAGGTCCATCTGCTGCCAAACCTCTGTGTATTGACAAAGATGTTTTTTTTGAGCTGCCAGTTGGTGTTTGCATGTGTGTGAGAGTGTGTTGACAAAAGATGGAGGTGGTCAAATCCATGTAATCCCAAAGTGGTTGTGAACAAAGAAGCTCTCCATCCACAGAGCCTGGATAATCCGCGACCTGCTCTGTTCCCATAAAAGGCTGTTTTTACCTATCCTGGTCCCTTTTTCCTGTTCTTTTTTCTTATCTCTCTCACACAAACACCCTCTCTCGTACACTCACCTTTTGATCTTCTCTTCCTCAGCTTCCCTCGATCCCCCTCTCATTCACTTGATTGGCCGGCTCAGCAGCTGTGACAAAATGCCCTTTTTAGTTTGAAAGCTTGTCAGTTGTTTTTTTTTTTTTTTCCTGTGCTGCATGGATATTATTCATCATCGCTTTGCTAGTTGTAGAGCTACAGCTTTTCACTGCTAGTACGCAAATATGGATCATCAACGATGGATGTGTGGCTTTCGTCTTTTTAGGAATGTGAGATTTCTTTAGAAAACAAACACAAAAATTCCATTCATTTTCTGCAGGTTCTCCAGGCAATGGGCTACCCCACAGGTTTTGACTCCGACCTGGACCCCATGAGTTCAGACGAGAAATCAGACGGTGAAGGAAAAAGTGAGACATCTTCACACTCCAGCAATAACCCAGCACACTCCTCGGACAATTCCAACACACTGGAGGTGGGTACGATGGATGCATGACTCTATAAACTACTAATAATCATCAACAAAGTCTAATATTAACCCTCTGGGGCCGACGGAAGCACCGGCGCGTTCTGATCACATGATCGTTTTAAAGAGCCAATAGCGGCAAAGCGCAGCATCCTTGGATCACCGTTTCAACCCGTGTCGAAAGTACAGACGTCAAACTACAAACCAGTCTTTAAATCATGTTGATAGGCCAAATAAAAGTGGAGTTATGAGGGAAAATGTGCACGTGTTTTTCTGTGACATTTTCTTGAGCAGTCAGTGCAGTGCAGACTCCATGCATGAAGACGCTGCAGAACGCGTCTAGAACGAAAACGAAAGTGCTGTGCAGCAAGAAAGAACAACGGTGAAACGTCACATTATAGCTTTCCTATTGGTTGAGAAGAAGAATGCCATTGTCCAATCATAATGTCCACATATAGTGGGCATTTTGTTTTCAAGCGACAGGTAAACAGAGACGAAGAGAGGGTGAGGAGAGATTTGAGATTATAGCGATTATTACTGTTGTTTTGACTATTTATTTAGTGTGTAGTCATTGGAGTGTAGTGTAGTGTCTAGTATATTTGTTTATTGTTTTATGTCAACACAATGAGGCACAAATAATTCACTTTCCCTGTATTTGTGAATCATACTTTTTTGTAAATAGTTGTACAAAATCACCTGAGACATTGCTTCCATTTCACTGTAAATAGCTATATATAACTGTGTTTTTTTGATTCATCTGTATATAAGTTTTTGAAAATGTTTTGTGACTTTTATAGTAAAAAAAAAAACCTAGTTTTTTCCCATTCCAGTTAGAGTTTTTATAGTGGTTTTAGATCCACTGTGATAATACCATATGCTGTATTAAAGCAAATACTTTACAGCCATATTTGGGAGGTTCGCCTGAAAAAAATGATACCAAACAAGCAAGGTTTATGGATTTCCTTATATGAAATATCAAGGTAAAATCAAACGCAGTGAAAAAACAGCAAAAACGCTTTAGGCCCCAGAGCGTTAATATGAAGTATCTGATCTTAGTTTGAGTTTCCCTCTTCTTTGTGGCCAAGCTTCTTTATTTCCACTTCAATTTTGTGACTTTTTGTAACACTTCAGATAAACAAATGATAACTTTCTCAACCTTTTACCCTCAGGTGCGAACTCAGGGCCCCATTCTGACAGCGAGCGGGAAGAATCCTGTCATGGAGCTAAATGAGAAGAGACGAGGCCTCAAATACGAACTCATCTCAGAAAGCGGTGGCAGCCACGACAAACGCTTCGTTATGGAGGTAAGAGGGGAAGGGGGGTATTTTTTTTTTAGATCATTTCGTATTACAAAATCATTAAAATTTAATTACAGCTGCAGAAGACAATAACAATCATCTTTAAACTGTACCTGCATTTTATTCAAAACATCTGATGCCAGTCTCACCCAAACACACTGGCAAGGTGACATTTCTGGTGATTGAACATTGTTAACATAATATAGCCGAATTTCTTTTTTTTTCTTTTTCTTCTCTTTAGTTTCTTTTTTTTAAGTTCAAGTTTTAAGTTTTTAAGTTTTTTTTTTCCTCCATTTTTTAAAAATATTTTAAATAAATATTTCTTCTTTTCTTTTTTTTTCTCTGGCCGAAATGCTATTTCTCGCGGAGTGATGTCATATGAGAAAAACTACATACAGATCAAAAATGGCAGAATGACTGTCTTTCTTTGTCTGGTGAAGAAATGCAATAAATCTCAGTAATATGTAGTAAAAGCAATTCTTAAAGACACTTTTCTACTTCAGTGCCCTCTTTTCATTATTCCAAGGGATTCCTAATCCCACAATGCAATGTGCCAAAAATCTTTCTGACGTGGGTTTGTTGACTATTTGTCAACAAACCCATTGTTTGTGATGGATAAAAAATAAGCTGCAGAGCGGCAATTTCAACCTTCAACATTTGCTCGTGAGTAAATTCCCCCATTTTTTAGGAGTAATACCTTTGATTTATTTATCTGTGAGGCTTACGCTGCAGTTGTCTGTGTTATACAAATTGTTTTTAGTCATCCCCTGTAGCTTTAAGACATTTGAAGTAAATGACAAAAAAGGATTGACATTTTTTTTTTAAATTTTGTGATGCATTTTCCAGATCAACTTTTACTTTAAACTTTAGCCAAAGAAAAACAGTCATTGTGGTCAAAATGTGCTCAGAAAACAAGCTGGTCACGTGGAGTCAATCATTCAGCCTAGTTCTGGAGGCAGGCCTGTTCTCTGTGGGGCGTTTAGCTTTCCGCCGTGCATGGCTGCTCCGTCGCCCTGCTGATTGATTAGCAGGCCTACCTGACAGCAGGGCATCACTAAACAAGCTGTACTCTTTGAAAGCACTCAGTGGCTGAGTCACTGATGTCCATAAACCCAAGATAATTACTGCCTCCCAAATCCTTCACCGGCCCTAATACAGAGGGCTTAAACTTTATTATAACTTCAATATAAAACTATTTTAATATGTGTGTTTATGAATGTGTGTGTGTGTCTCAGGTGGAGGTTGACGGGCAGAAATTTCGTGGGGCCGGCCCCAACAAAAAGGTAGCAAAAGCCAGCGCGGCTCTCGCAGCTCTGGAGAAACTCTTCTCTGGCCCAAACGCTGCAGCGAACAAGAAGAAAAAGATTCTTCCTCAGGTACACACACACACACACGCACACACACACACGGAATCAATGATGGTGAGTTTACCAAGCTGTAGTAAATTTAGCTGCTCACTAATAGGCAGTTATCAGATCACTACAATCATTTATCTATCGACCTTTGACAAACGTGTTCATTCTTTCAACATGTTTCACTGTCAAAGGATGCAACTGGACTTTCTCTCTAAGTGTTGTGTCCAAGTGTTTGTTTGGGCCTAATGTTTGACGCGTTTGTGTGTTCAGACCAAAAGCGCCCTGGCTGCTGCAGCAGCAGCTTCAGCGGTGGCAGCTCAGGTAGCCCGAGGAAGAGGAAGAGCAGCACTCGCAAGAGGAGCCTTCGTCAGTGCAGCAGCACCCGGATACGTCACACCAGGTAGTGCAAGGCTTTGTTTCCATGCGCGCTCTACTAGAAAGGTCGATTTGATCAAGCTGATGTATTTTGGTTTTTGGCAATCAATATTTCTCCTAATAAATTCTTAACATTTTGTTTACAACTATTGATTATCTAAAGGTTAAAGCCAAAAGTAATGTGCAAGACCAAATACATTGCTTGAATCTTTTTTGTCAACAAAATTTGCAGCCGGTATTACAATTATCTTTTGCAAAACTGACACAGCACTAATACTTGATACAAAAGCATTGTGTGATTAAAAAGGAAGCTCATCTTAGACAGTGAATTAGTTAAATTATATTGATTAATTTAACCTACTTACCTGTTTATATTAATGACAGCTTAATTAAAGTTGATTAATCAATATACTTATTCAGTCTTAACACAGCAGACATGAGCTCGGGTGATTTTATAGACTTTTGATACCGTTCCCTTATAATAAACATTAACACACCGTTTATTATTGTAAAACGTCCAATTTATTTATGGTAGAAGAAAATGTACAACAGTGGATAATTATAGATTCCAAAGATTGAAAGATAAATGACATTAAAATAGTTGAATGAACAGTGTTTATGATGATAAATTAATAATGAGGGTCCGTAGTATCAGATAGTTAAGTTTGTGGCAGTTTGATATTTAGGAGTACTGATTGTTTGATGAGAATTAAGAACTTACTGATCCATGTTAAAGCCGCCACATCAATTGGATCACAGAGGTTATCTGGAAGAGTCCTGACGACACCCTGTTGGTTTGGGGAGTTGGACGGCATTGGCTCAGCTTGAACACTCTTGTATTATTTATTATAAAAAACAGTTTTTCTCCCAAAAGTTTCCTTTATAAAGTACACGGAGAATTTAAGAATAGTAAAACTTCCTCAATAAAAAGGACAAAGGGAAGACTTGAAGAAGTCGTGCTGATCTCCCATCGCCTGCGAAAGAACTCAAAGCACAAAGACTGTTAAAAGACTGGAAACTTTAACGTAGGAGTGTAAAACTTAAATTGGGGGGAGAAATCTGATTAGCTAGAAAGTGTGGGTGCTTGGATGAAATTTTGAGGAAGTGTTGTCTGATCAGGTTTAGACCATAGATAGAGGAGCGGTTTCACTTATTCACTTTTAATACTTAAAAAAAAATTTCAACAGTTTTAGTTTGTTTGTTTGGTGTTTTTTTTTTTTAATGTTGCACTTTTAATCATGTAAAGCATGTTAACTTGCCAATGATTGGCATGCTTTCTGTGAATAAGCAGTGAAACTCTGTAGGATTGTGATGCTAGAAAGTTACAGTCTACATTATGATTCAATCATTGGACACTTCACATGGTCCTTCTTGTATTTCTGTAAATTAACATGTCAAATCAAGATTCAAGTCATTTATGGATTAAATATAAAACACCGGATTAAATTATATAAAATATTATATGAACTAAGACTAGGAAGAGCGCACCAATGTTTGATCATTTTCTACACAGTGGAATTGTTGAATTGAAGGGTTTATTTGCAAAGGGATATGATATCCTCTCCTTGGTCAAAGCCACTAAACTTTGATTTAACTCATATCGCCTGAATCAGATTATGAAAAACTCTATCTGAAAATGTATTTCTGTAAAAATGGAGTTATCTGCTTTGGCAAATGAACTCTTGAATGATTTTTTTTTTTTTTTTAAAGGATGATAAATGATTTGTTGTTCGTCCTTGTACTGTTTGCCCCTGCAGGAGACGGTCTGTGTAGGATTGCCTTCATGAAAGAGGTTAAAGGTTAAAAGCACAGGATATGAGAGGACGGGGCACGTTTTCTCTGGTTTTCATCTAACAGTTTTAATGTAGGGAAGTGGGGGAGACGGAGGAGTGTTCATCTGGGGGGTCCATTTTGGTCTGTCCTGACAGAGGAATGTATAAACGAAAATCCTTTTGTTTCCCTTTTGTACGTCTTTGGTCCATGGCCAACGTGGGAGACCTTAACTTAATTATCTCCAATAATTCCTTTTGAAAACACACATTTGGGTCCTTTTCAGCAGGTAGGTGACGAGTGCCTGAGAGGGAGAATATATTTTGACAGAGAAGCATTTGAAATCTTACAGTGAAATTAAGTTTAGATGAGAGGGAAAAAAAAAGAGTAAATTAGGGTAAGAAAAATGCTTGCCAGGCTAAATAAAAAGACTCCATTCTTTCAATTGCGCAATACTCTTTTAATATTTTTATTATTGATTTTTTTTTCCCATTGACAATATACTGTATTTGTGCTCGGCTTTACAGTTGACATTTCCCTCAGCTTTAGGCTCACAGTTCTAAGCGTTAAATAAAGATCTATTTTCCCCCTCAGTTGTAATGGAGTTATCACAGGCTTTCATAGAGAAGGTGACCCACAGGAAAGACAACAATCGCCATAGCAATTATTGTAAGCCTACAGTATGTTAAAATCCACTCATTAATGTTTTATATTCAGTGGATTTAGTCCACAATTTTTACAAATTGTTTTTACCTTTATAAAATCATTTATATGTACAGTATTTCTTATATGCAATCAGGACGTCTACATTGTATGTTTTGTTGTTGTTTTTGAATTGTGGACGAGTTTGCTGGTTTTGGCCTGATCTGTCCAGGTAAAGAACTAAACTTAGTCCTTTGTTCTCCTCCAACAGGCTTTGGCACACCGTATGGCTACAGTCCTGCTGCAGCGGCCGCGCCTGCATACGGTACGTACTCGTTTCATCGCTTTCTATCCATTAAAGCTCCCTCATCATCCCCAACATCTGCTTACTACTCCAGTCATTGACTCTCATCGTCTTCTCCCTATCTATGTCTGATGTGGCTGACTATCCACTCACCACATGCTTCTCTATATGCTTTTGCTGCTAATTATAACAAAGCTCAAAACTGAAAATATTATTATTATCGGGAGAAGTCGCAGTCAAACTCATGTTAAATGTATTGCACATCATAAATAGGCTTTAAACATAAGGAGACATTGATAAACCTGAGCCTAATTACAAAAATAACAATAAATGATTCAAATTAATTGTTGAAAACAGAATACACAAATAACATTGACCATGTTTACATGGGAGCTTTAATTCCGTTTTAAAACAGAATAAATTTCTCTTTAAACTGACCATGTAAACACTTAAATCTAATGCTAATTTAATTCCGAATAAACTTAAATCTGAATGAAGTGGCTGGTTTATTCTGATTTTAAATCCAAATTACATAATTCCTCTATCTTGTAAACACTTAATTCCCCTTTAAGTTAATTCCGGTCATTCTGCACATGCGCGATGATGCTCTGGTGATGGCCGCTCGGACTCGAGCTGAGAATATTTATTTAATAAGAGCCTTAGAAGATATGAATATAATGAAATTAGTGGATGGACAGAAGCATGAATATGCAGACTTTCACACGGACACTCACTGACTATCATTTTACCAGTTGTTAGAGGTACTATCTTTACCAGGGAGCAACTATTTATTCCTGATGATTGTTTTCCTGAGTTTTACTGGGCTGTATTTACCAGTGATTAATTCCTATCTCTTTTCTGCTCCGAGGTCCAAACTGAAATTGTATGTTATTGTCGAGCTGCTGCTTCAAAACTACAATCAAAATAAAAGTGAAAACAGTTCTCATGTGCGGTCTTCTGTGTTATAGCCGACAATACAAGCTTTGTTGTGTGTTTTTCCCGATAGACGTGATATGTCACGTTTAGCCCACTGTCCAATCAGAGCCATTTCAACCCCCAAACCTAAAGCGGAATTGAATAAAGCCGAGTAAACCGGTTTTCCATGTAAACCTCAGTTTGGGAATTACTATTTCCGTGTTGTTTTACTTCACTGAACAAAAGTTTAAAAATGCTTAAAAACACCTAATCAGTGGGAAACATTTAATTTTTTGTTTTTCGAAACGAAAATTAAAATCAACTGGTTTTATAGTTATGTTTACCCATTCTTGACCCTGATGTAGAAACTGTGAGACTAGTATGGAAACAACCATGCTCCCCCCTCCCTTCCCTGATTCAAACAAGATCTACTTCCTGTTTCTCGTGAATGTGCATGTCTGTTATTCCGTCTGTTATCGCTCTCGCTCTTAGACTCTCACTTCTCCACCTCGGTATTCCTTATTTTGACATGTTTTGCCGTGTAAGTCGGGGACGTTCGTCATTGCCTCTTCACCGATAGGACGTGAATGAGGTCTGACTTTTGTCCAGCAGCCAATAGTAAACAGCTGATGGACCACTCGGTTTGTAAAAAGAGTGTAAAAGAGAGTCCTGCTCCTTGATTTCTAAAGCTTGGATGCAGAGCTAAGAGAAGGTGCAGAGGTCCAGTGTCCTCTCAGAACACTTTGAATTACAATATGCTCAAAGCTTATTATGCTTTTTGACCAAATGACGCCTCAATTTTTTATTTTTATTTTCTAACAAAATGAAAATCATGATTAGTTTTTTAATATTCTTTTCTGAATGGAAATTCAGATGACCGAAACATACACTGAGCCATGACTTACTGTGGAGCATCTGTCCACTTCCCCTC